>NC_042522.1:19680421-19928507 GCF_900963305.1 Echeneis naucrates
GCCGTGTTGAAACAGGTTTAACACAAACATCATCAGCTGTGTGAGACTGCTTACATAATCAGTCAGTTGTAAACAACAGAGCGGAGGACTGTATGGGCAGCAGGACTTTCTGAACAACAGCTCCATTTCCTGTGAGCCCAAAGGAACTTCAGCACACAGTCTGAATTTCAGTCACTTTCAGAAAGAATTTCTAAACATTTCTTTAAAATTATAAAGTGTATTTCCTGACTGCAGTCGACGTTCATTCGACACCACAGCAGGAGGTGTGATGCCCACACGGATTACACTGCAAAATCAGTTCACACCTAATCTGGCCATATCAAACACAGTTTAATCCCATGGAAATAAACACATTCGAGGTAATATAATCCAGGCATAATCCCGCTGTAATCCAAGAATTATCACCATCATCATCAGCAGTAGGGGGAGGAGCAGTGCTGTCAGTTTATAAAAGAAAACAAATTTAGAGGGAGACATTTGACTGTAAAATATCGTGTTTACAAAAGCGCTCAGAGGGATTAAAGGTCGTGACCAGTTTTACTCATCAAAGGAACATTCACAATGAATCATACCTGTGTGTTAAAAATGGAGGCAGGAGGCTATTAGCCTAGCGTAGCATCAGAGAAGCAAACAGTTTGCCTTTAGAGGAAGCTATTACAAGTCTTAACAAACTATAAAGGTTTTTTTTTACACCTATGCCAAACACAGAACATTTATATGTCATTTGAGATAAGATTCATTCATCATTAAATTCATCATTAATAATTGTAATTATTTTTTGTATCGCTGTTGAAAACCAGCAAATCAGAATCCAAAATGGCGGATGTTATCTTAGCTTTCCTGTTGGTGAAATAAATCATCGCTGTGTTTTAAATGTTAAATTAAACAGTTTTAATGTCGAGGTGTGTCATTTCCATTGTGCTTCCTCAAAACCGAGATGTGACATATGAGGGAAGAATAATTTAAAGTTTGGGGTCTTTCTCAGGCCCACAGTTGGAAAATCTGTTGTGTTTGTGTGTCTGTTGGTGACAGAGAGGATTATCTCTTTGTGTCCTCTGGACCTTTTGCATTCCTCCTCTCGACGTGGAACTATAGCCTCCAGCCCACCGGCCCAACGTGTGGGAAAAACGCCTCGGTCAGTGGTTTCCTTTGACAGCAAAACGCTTACAGGCAGGCCAGAGGGGCCGGCCACGTTTCTGGGCTATGCGATGACCCGGTGGCTTTGGCAGTGGCCAACTGTGATGACGAGAGGCTTTCTATTGTGCTGTGAGCTTCTACGTTTGGCCTTTGCCAGAGTATAAAAGCTCGGGTCGAGCGTTGAAGGCACCAGCACGAGCCAGCCTCCCTCACACGGCACTGCAAGCTAGACTGACGCAGGTAAGGACACACAGACGCAGACACCAGAGCAACAACCCCACACCGTCCAGAGCCAGGGCCCGGGGAAAGACCCGAACATCGGCCCAGGTCCCAAATGAGCCTCCCACGTAAACAGCAGACTTGCGCTTTAGTCCAAATCCCAAAATGAAAAGTACTTTCCACCCCTCTGCCAACGTCCACACCTCGACTCCATGTCTCCTTCCCATCTCCTCTCTCCTCTGTGATCCTGTCACTTCCATTTACACCTCTATTTCTGTTCACCCCCTTGTCTTCCTCCATCTCTCACCCAGACTCTCCTGAAGCCCCTCACCATGTCTCAGACCGCCAAGTCCGCCTCCAGCCAGGGCACCGATGCCAAGGACAAGGGAGCTCCCGCTCCTGCTGCCTCCAGCAAGGCCACCAAGACTGGCGAGCCCGGCATGGGATCCTACAGAGTGAGTGTCTGCATCCAATGCTGCTTTTTTTAAAGGGTCACTTCGCCCAAATGACGATGAAAACAAACCGTCTCATCTGTCCGTGCAGACAGTTTTGGTTTCATTTACTCACAGATCCCATCCTGCAAGTTAAAGTCTGAGAATTTAAATGATTTTAGCATCGATAATGAAATTCAACTGGGACCAAAGATGGTTTGTGTTTGTAGTTTGAGTGAAGCAACCTTTTACTTTATTAGTTTACTTTCATTCAAATTAGTCAATAAAGTAGATTCAATAGTTTGCAAAAGAAAAAGGTTGTAAATAACAAATACACATTTACAAGTTTTGAAAAAGTTCCTAAGAAAATATGATATAAAATGAATGCATTGAAAACTTGAAGCACCAATTTTGGATTTATTGGTGCATTAATGTTGTGTTTAGGTTGTGTCTTTCTGAGGACATATTCTGATTTATTTGAGTCAAGCTGATGATGCCATGAGCTGTCTCCTCTGTGCAGATCATGCTGTTCGACCAGGAGAACTTCCAGGGCAGGATGATCGAGGTCCAGAATGAGTGTATGAACGTGTGTGACCGTGGCTTGGATAGAGTGCGTAGTATCATTGTGGAGTGCGGCCCGTAAGTGGACACCATCTCTCATGTGTCGATTCTCTCCATTCACTTGTGTTTGACGGTCACCTCTCCTCTAATCCTTCTCTCCCGTCTTCTCCCCCCCTCTTGTGCCCCCCCTGTGCCTGGTGGCCCCCCCTCTCCAGCTTTGTTGCCTTTGAGCAGACTAACTTCCGTGGGGAGATGTTCATCCTGGAGAAGGGAGAGTATCCTCGCTGGGATACCTGGAGCAACTCCTACCGCAGCGACTGCCTCATGTCCGTCAGGCCCATCCGCATGGTTCGTTCTTCTGCTGTCCAGGAGGATGAAATTGTCTGTTCAAACAGGAGTCAGGGAGTCCCTCAATCTAAACTTCAAAACAGATCTTCAGAAAACTCTGGCTGACTGACGCGGCTTCTTCCTTTATTTAGAGTGAAACAAGATAAAGAAAAGCTGCAGATTTTCACATTTAAGAAGCTGCAACATTTTGACAGCAGCTTAAGAAATAATCGGAATGGTCCAAATAATCATCAAATTGTTTTCACCTCTCAGGTGTTTGGCAGCCTCTTTTAGGATGTTTGAGATGAGAGGCCACCCTGAGCCAAATTTCACTTACTTACTGCCTGTTAAAGAGATTAACACAAAAACACAAACACAAATGAACATGGAGTTTGTGTGCCTCATCTCCTCCCTGCAGGACAGCCTGGAGCACAAGATCTGCCTGTATGAGCTCTCCGACTTCAAGGGCAACAAGATGGAGATCCAGGAGGACGACGTGCCCACCCTCTGGGCGCACGGCTTCTGCGACAGAGTGGGCAGCGTGAGGGTGCCAGGAGGATCGTGAGTACACAAGCACACACTTCAGTAAATGGGCTCAGGGGAGGATCAGGACCTTCAGGTGTGTGTTTTTTCAGCTGCATGACATTGAGAAAAGGCCGGACGTGCAGCCTGAGAGCTCACCTTCTGCTCATGCATAAATAAAGTGGAACCTCTGAACTGCAAATATTGTTGTAGACATAAGAGGAAAGCCCTGGAACCATAAAAACTCAGTGAGCTCCTCCACCTCCTAAAACACCTGCCATACTTAGTGAGGGAATCTCTAAAAGAACTCACAGTTTCCAATACAACCTCTTTAATGATTATTAGGTTTATTCAGAGAGAATGTCGTTTCAGCTCACATGGTTTAGGACAGAGAACTCACAGATTATAAGAGCTGTCTGTGTCCCTCTCAGCTGGGTGGGTTACCAGTACCCCGGATACAGAGGCTACCAGTACCTGTTTGAGTGCGGTGACTACAGACACTACAACGACTTCTGCGCCTTCCAGCCCCAGATCCAGTCCATGCGTCGCATCAGGGACATGCAGTTCCACCAGAGAGGATGTTTCAACTTCACCTCCGCCAGCAAGTGAACGACACCTGCTGGCTGGGCGCTGCTGTAGCCACGCAGCCCTGCACATTTTTATTTCTCCAAACAAACCCACCCCCACTCTTTCTCTCTCTCTTCCCTCCTTTCCTAAATCTTCACCATCGTCGCTCCATCCCAAAGGAAAGACAGAATGAGAGCAAACACAACCTGAACTGACTTTTTATGGTGCTAAAACAATAAACATGTTGTGGAAAACCTGAATCCTCCCTGGTTGGATTACCTTTATTTATCCGAAACGTGACTCCCTTTGGGTTACTGGCTACAAAATGAAAGGTACTTCTAACTGTAAATCACAGGCCTAATGTGAGACTGGTACATTTTTTGAGGAAAAACCTGAAAGTACCGAGTTACATTATTTTTGTGTACAGGTTAGATACTAAGATACTATGTTGGATATGTAGTAGTATTACATTAACTGTCCTTTAGGCTATCAAACATGATATTTTAATTTTATCCGACCAACTAACAGTTTTTATAGAAACATAATAGTTTACATTCTTTAAATCACAGTGAATCGTGTTGTAAAGGGCAGCACCAACGTCCAAGATGGCCAGAGAACGCTCCTAAAAGATCCCATTCAAGGTGACGAGAGCATCTCAGAACCCTGGAAACTAGATCCCAACATGCTGAAGGACCACTAAAGGCCTTCAATGACTGCAAGAACCAGGAAGAACCAGGACGGCCCACCAGAACCTCCTCTTGGATAACTTTACCAACAGTAGTCGGTTTAATCTATTTTGGTCGTTGCCCACTTTGGACTGAGGGGGTTTTTCCAGCCCCATCTGCCCCCCGTCGTCCAACAAAATGCTAATACTAATTTAATTCGACATTTTAAGATTGTGGGTGAAACGGTATAAATTCCCAGGGCCTGTAAAGGCAGCAGCGTGCCGCACCACAGCACGGGGAAAACGGCCGGCTGAGGAGAGGACGTCAGGCCGGGAGGAAGGAGCCATGGCCGCGCTGTTCAAAGCCAGAAAAGGTCGGTACATGTGGAGGAGAACCGGCCGGACGGTTAAAGATAACAGAACAGAGCAGAATCACTGGTTCGCTGTTAGCACTAATGCTAGTTTGTGTTAGCTTCGTACCTGCATTGACAACTCCAGTTAGCTTAGCTTAGATAGATGGGTAGCTGTTACATCACCAAGACTTCATAAATGTTTTATTTTACTAACAAACAAAGCAGTTGATGATCAGGAAGTGAAATGTTTAAATGTTATTTACTCAACAAACGCGAAGAAAGCTGAAGATGTTAGCACACTTCTGACCGTTAGCTTCTCGGCTACATCAACTTAGCCGGCTAGTTGTGAACTTTGAACAGTAAGAAGCTAATTTTCCGGTGAACAGCTGCTGAGGTGAGCTCACCTGCTGTGTTCATTAGGTTCATTACTGAGGTCATTTAATGTGCCAGGGATGAAGGTGACTGAGGAAGAGGAGGAGGATGACCCTTCACCCAAATAACATGGAGCTAGCTAATGGACCGGTGCTGCCTTCACTGACCGGAGGAAAGTCGGTGCAAGAAGCAGCGTGGCTACTTAAAAATGTGTTTTCTGTTGGACTATTCTGTGAATTTACCAAAAATAACAACTGTCAACTTGTGATAGTTACAGGAGGACATGTTTTATTTTTAGATTCTTATCTGGTAATTAAAAAAGAAAAATCCTGCTTCATTTTGCACCCACGATTTATGATTTGAACGAGATTTTATTGGAAAATATTTATAATGAAGCTCTGGACTCTGCTGTTTGTTTGCTGTTATGAAACAAAACACTTCCAACGCGACACAATATGAATTCCTATTTGATCTGACCCTAACCCCGAAGTCTCTCTCTTTAATTACCAGCATAAAATAAGTTTGGATAGTGGATAAGAGAGAAGCACAGATATCACTTAACAGAAGGAAAAAGTCCCCCGGCCAGTGAGGACAGTGAAAAGACGCTGGAGGACAATGATCCAACACAGACCTCAAAATCTAAACTAAGAATAGAAAGACTCTTGTCTCTGCTACCAAAAGTATTTGCAGACTGATGAATCTGCCAGAAACCGTAGAGTCTGAACTGTTCTGTACGAATCACAGATACAGTTTGAAAGCTGATTTTTAAATTCTTTTCGCTTAAAAACAAATGTTAATTAGTGTGACCTGGATTATTTAAGTGCTTATTGATCTCTTCTCCTTTCTTTGGGCCGACCTGTGGTTCTCATCGAACCAGGTCTGGGTCAAAGACCAGAACGCTTTGACTGCATCTGTGACAACAACCAGTTTGTGGTTAGTTTTGTGTGGTGATATTAATAAACTGCAACAGTAAAGTGTTGTCACTCCTCCTGACCCTATCATAACAAATCAAATTCAGCTGTGAACTTTGTGACCCACCCCCCCCCTAACGCCATGTGTCACTCCTGGCTTGCCGTAGGCAGCTCTGCGGCAGCAGCTGGGTCTCTGTGTTTGGTCTCATCACCAGACCCGTGGATCACAGGAGATCTGTCCCCTAACGTCAGACGTTCTGTCTGCTGCAGGACACACTTTATCTCCCTTCAGAGAAAATTCTGATGAGTCAGATGAAATTATTGATGAATTATTTCAGGAACTAATGTTTCCAGTTTCTTAAATCTGAGAATTAGCTAAAAATGTTCTTGGTCTGTATGTGTTTAGAAAAGATTTGCCTGCATTACATCTAAAGGGCACAACTTAACTGGTATGACGTCTATGAGAAAATGTCCCTCCCAGCTCAGTAAACATTTTCCTGATGAGTTTATGGTCTTGGTCTTCATGGGTTCTGGTTATAAGGAGGGAAATATATTTGGGGACAAAATGAGACATTTAAACTCATCAGTTGTTAATGAGAAGGAATAGTTTTCTTGATGTTTATATGACCAAAAAATTAAATGAAGAAAATAATCGTCAGATTGATCAATGCTGAGCACAGTTCTTACTGACGGCCTTATAAATACATAAATAAAGCGTGGAAGGACTGTGTGGTCTCTCCTTGGTTTGAGTCAACCTGTTTGTGGGTGTTTTAATGAGAAATGTCACATCTCCATGATAAAACAAAGCCCAGTGATTGTGAAGTGAGCGGTTTGTTCGTCCACTAAATTTCAGGGAGGGTTTAATTCACGTTCTCAGCTCAGTGCAGAAAAGAACCTGTCATCTTTGTCACTCATCATTTCGCCCACAACGAATTGAAGTTCGTCCTCAGAAAACAGAACCTGAATCTCCGACTCCTGGTTTTCCCTCCAAAACAAAAGATTCATTCTCAGGCTTTTAGGACTAAAACCTCTGCTCATTGTGTTTTCACTGAAAAGATGCCGAGGCGAGACACGTTACCATCAAAGTGTTCTTTTGCTTCTTGTGCCTGTTCAGTTAGTGTGTTTGGATTCAGGTGCGTCATTTCTTTTGTTCCATGGGTTGACTTTTATTTTTATCCTCTGTAGACTGAGACCTTTGATACTTTCACTGTATTACTATAAATGAGTACAAAAACACCTCAGGTTTTTTATGACTTCTTCATGATTGGGAAAGAACCAGAAGATTTCCGGATCAGAGATGCAGACTGACTCTTGTGTGTTTCTGTCTCTCAGCTCTCAGCTTGTGTCTCAGCGGCTGTCGGACTCTGTCTCAGCTGGCTGAGTTACCCGAGACTCATCAGATACTGAGACAGACCTGCAGGGACTTTGCTGACAGAGAACTGATCCCCATCGCTGCCAAACTTGACAAAGAGCACTTATACCCCACCAAACAGGTACATAACACCCACAACAGTGATCATGTTGTGTTGAAACTAGAGAGTGAGGCCATGAACTCGGATACTTGTTGGTGTTTAATGCCTGTTCTTGCTCTGGTCCAGATCCAGGAGTTGGGGTCGATGGGTGTGATGGCCATGGAGGTCCCAGAGGAGCTGGGCGGCGCCGGGATGGACTACCTGGCCTACAGTCTGGCTATTGAGGAGATCAGCCGAGGCTGCGCCAGCACTGGAGCAGTGGTGTCTGTTAACAACGTGGGTTCTGTCAGAGGAAGTCCCGGTTTAAATGTGCTCTGGGATTCTGTTGGTTCAGTTCTGGTGTGTTCACCCTCTCCTTCTGCTCCCAGTCTCTCTACATCGGCCCCATCCTGAAGTTTGGGACGGAGGAACAGAAGAAATGCTGGATCACGCCGTTCACCAGCGGAGAGCAGGTGGGCTGCTTCGCCCTCAGCGAGCCAGGTGAGCGTGACTTCCTTTACCTGGCAGCCGTGGCATCATCTCGTCGTGTTTAAACGACTGAATGTGAATTGCAGGTAACGGCAGCGACGCCGGTGCGGCCTCCACCGTCGCCCGCCAGGAAGGAGATGAGTGGGTGCTGAACGGAACCAAAGCCTGGATAACCAACAGCTGGGATGCCTCTGCCACCATCGTCTTCGCCACCACGGACAAACAACTCAAACACAAGGCACGGCGTGTTGGAGTGTTCAGGCTGAAGACGTTGAACACAGACTGTTGGTTGGTTTTCTTTTTTATTAATTTTTTTTGTCTCCTCACGCTGCACCTTGTGTCCCGTGTCCAGGGCATCAGTGCGTTCCTCATCCCGATGCCACACCCGGGGCTCTCTCTGGGCAAGAAGGAGGACAAGCTGGGCATCAGAGCTTCCTCCACCGCCAACATCATCCTGGAGGACTGCAGGATTCCACTGGACAACATCCTGGGTCCATGTGGAGCCGGGTTCAAGATCGCCATGGTACTTTAAAGCTTTTAACAGAAGGGACTGAGCGGTTCATACGACCAGTTCTTCTTGAACTGTTCTCCTTCCTGTCTCTCTGTCGTGTCTTGTCAGATAATGAAGACATAAAAAGTCAGAAAAATGTATTTTAAGAAATAAATAAGCTGCCTCTGCCTCTCTGTGTCCAAGCAAACCCTGGACAGTGGACGTATCGGGATCGCGGCTCAGGCTCTCGGTATCGCTCAGGCTTCTCTGGAATGCGCCGCCAACTACGCACACAAACGCACGGCGTTCGGAGCCCCAATCGGGAAGCTGCAGGCCATACAGGTATCATAAGTGCACAAAGGCCAATCAGAACTTTTTTTTTTTTTTTTCTCAGAATAAATGATGCCGTTGAGGTTTCAGGATTTGCATGACTTTCCAACATCTAGTTCAAGCTGGCAGACATGGCGATGGCAGTAGAGAGTGCTCGTCTGCTGACCTGGAAGGCTGCACTTCTCCGAGATTCAAAGAAACCGTTCACCAAGGTACTACGAGGCCGTCGGCTCTGACCGGACCAGCTTTACCTTCTCACAGTAGAACCTGCAGCCACTGATGCTCCGCTCTTCTCTCCCCACAGGAAGCAGCCATGGCCAAACTGGCAGCATCTGAAGCTGCGACCTTCTGCTCTCACCAGGTAAGAAAGGGCAGGAATGTGAAGAACGAACCCTCCTGATGACTTTCTTACTGATGACTGCTTGTTTGCTCTTAAAATCAGGCGATCCAGGTTCTAGGGGGGATGGGCTACGTGGCCGACATGCCGGCTGAGAGACACTACCGCGACGCTCGCATCACCGAGATCTACGAGGGCACCAGTGAGATCCAGAGACTTGTTATCGCCGGCCAGCTACTGAAGGAGTACCAGCTGTAGATACATTCAGGTCGGTGCCTTCGCAGCAGTGCGGACTTCCCAGATCTGGACTCAGAAGAGTCCTCGTCACTTCATCTGTAAAGACAGAGGTCAGTGTGATTGGGCTCCAGTGGAGCCGAGGCCTTAATATATCAGGGTGGTTTTCCATGACCATCTCCTCCATCGTCTCACGTTCACACGAATTCAGGAATAAATCAACAACACTGTCAGACTCCCCCCCGCTGCCTTAACAGGATGCCTGTTTAAGCTGTTTTCTTTCCTCCCCGTAATATCGAGTCCTACAGACAATTTTGGTTTCAAATGGCACCTCCTACAGCGATCTGAAGGTGAACTAAATCACAGACGGACAGGTCAAAGGTCGAGTACCGAAGGTATGAAAAGCAACACAAGGACTTTTTTTTTTTTTTTTTTTTTTTTTTGGTAATACAGACTTAAAGAATCTGGGTGGTCTTGAATCAGACCCCGACCGTCATGACAACTGAGGGCTGACAGTTTTCACAGCTGAATGTAAAAGACCAAACTCTTCTTTGTCCTGTTCAGATCTGCCAACCAACACAATCCCCAGCCAGGTCCTCTTACTGCGGTTCTCTGATGCAATATCTAAGGAATTATGTTGTTGGTTGGACGGACGCGAGTTCCCATCCAGTCACACGTCTGCACTTAATGAGCAGTAAAAATACGTTAATGGTGACAATTTACCAAATGCATACACAAAAATATTTTAATTTAGCTTTTAGTCCAGAGTTGATGATTTCTGATCATCAGCTGGACCAGAAATCTTTCTCATTCTTCAGTGATGACTAAAACAAAAGATTCAGAAAAAGGCCGTCAAAGATGTGAATAAAATCCACCGCTAACGGAGGCAACATGAACATTAGACACCATCTGGACACAAACAAAATGGACCTCTGAGGACATCTACCGACCACAACAGAAGCTGCACGAGCAGGGAAAGACACCGACACTAATAATGATAATTAAGTAACAACATGATTCAAAACTCAACATTAGTGTTTTTGTTTTTTGTTTTTTTATATATATATATACATACATAAAATCAGAATCTGACAATTAGACACATTTTTAACTTCAGTGTGCACAACAGATCAACATTTGTCTGTTAGATGAAACAATCTCAAAGCGCAGGATGTAAATCTGGTGAGGTTCGAACACCAGAGGGCACCGCTGGCCTTCATCGTCCTTCTTTGTTTCACTCAGTTTTTCTAACGTGGATTTCAGCACAGGAAATGAAGCTCATACTTGAATAATAAGGTGTGTGGTGTGTTTTGTTTTTAAAGATTACAGCTCAAACCTAAAGCTGACTGTCAGACATCAGGCCTCTGTGCCGCAGTGTTCTGTACATATTGTAATTTACTGTGTGCAAATGACAATAAAGACAATTTCAATAGATGCTACTGAACAATGAAGGATTTTATTTCAACGTTAAACCCAAACTAACTCAGTCTGAAAGAAACTGTGATGAATGAACCCACTAAACCTCATTTCATGTTTTCACTCATCTGTCATTTTTGGTTTACTTTTCACTAAAACCAAACATGACTCACCATTTCTACAAAACGGTCATTTGCTCTTTTTTTTTTTTCATAATGAATGTAAACACACCCCTGTCAATAACACTGTAGCCCCGCCCCCTAACCCCTCCCCTACTTTCTGGTCTGTTTCCCTCTAAATGGAGCATCATTTAAAAATGATCATGTTTTACTTGAGACTTCAGGTTTATAATCTGGTCAGTGAGTCCCAAACTGGTTTCTGGTCTTCCTCCCCGTCCCTCAGAGGGGACACGTGAAGGATTCTGTCTCAGGTGGACTGATCCACATTTACGGAGCGGTGCAGTCCTGGTCCAGTTCTGGCCCTCCTCTTGTTTTCTTCCTGATCAGTGAATCATCACCTCGTCAGTGTTTGTGTGTGTTCTTCTGTGCAGCTCCTGATTGTGTTTGTGCGTTTTGTGCACGCTCCTCTTGTTGTTGATCCACGTGATGGCACTGATTGCTCCGCTGGTCCAGATCTGGGCCAAGCTTCCTGACTCTGAGCTGCAGGCCTGCTGATTGTGCTGATCTTGGTGATAGTCTGGGTTCATTGTTCAGACCGACTCCTTCTGGACTCCAACAGGGGGAGAGAGCCAGCAGCCTGATTACACTGATGAGTCTGGCTCTTGTTTGTTTCCTTCACTTCACATACAAACAAGTACACATGTATGATTCACACAACAACAGCTGGTGAACTTCAACCTTGTTACACAAGTGAGACTCCAAAACTGCCTCCACAAATGAACCAATTAAAAAAAAAAAAAAAAAGCTTTAACAAAGTTTAACACTTTGGGAAAAGCAAGTATTACTTAAATAGTAGGAAAAAAGTTAGATTTGGACAACTGAAAGAACTTTTCTGCTAGTTTAAACCAATTTAAAGTTTATTTAATGAACATTAATTAGGCTTAAAATGTGTAATAGCCTAAGAAAGTTTGTAGCAGTTGAGGCATTTAAAGTTTAAGAATTAAAAAAGTTTGCAACAGTTTTAAAACAAATTAGCGATAAACACAGAAGTCTATAAGACATTTAAAAAGGTTTCACTCTGTAAAACCAATAAAAATGAACTTTATTGTTCTTTTGGGTGAATTTTGTCCCAACATGAATGGACACAGTCAACAACAGTGACCCTGCATCCATCGTCACTTTGACTGAAAGATAAATATTAAAATGAACCTCACAGAGCTGATTATTAGTTAGTTTGGTTTCTGAAGGTTTTACTGGTCCAAACCTAGCTGTCATCTCTAACAGCCCCAGGCCTGCTTCATTGAACATGGTCACAGGGATCATAATCACGTTTTGATGAACACACCGGGATAATAAGGAAGACGACCGACAGCTCAATGTTTTTATTTATTAAAACGTTTCTATAAAAGACAGAAGATAAAAACTGTACATGCATTCAAACAGAACCTCCCTCCTCAGATTTCTGCTGCTCGACATCACTTCGCTGTACCGAGTCACCGAACCTCAACCCAAAGTCCCGGATCCGGACCTTCACACATAGTACTTCTTGTCCGTGGCCGAGCTGGCTGTGATGGTCTTGGTGGGGGCGTACTTGATGGGGGCCACCCCCCGGACCACGGAGGAGAAGGAGCAGCACAGCAGGCTGCCCCCCACCAGCAGCAGCGCGGCGGCGGCCCAGCCGATGTAGATGGCGGCGCCGATCTCCCTCTTCTTGGAGGGGGGGATCTGCGGGTTGTGGAAGTCCACGATGATGTTGTTGGCCATCCAGCAGAGCGGGACGAGCACGAACAGCCCGCTGATGATGTAGATCACCCCCCCGGCGTTCACCACCCGAGCCTTCACCGCCTCGTCCTTGATGCAGTTGGTGCACTGCGCCCCCGCCACCGTCACCGTCAGGCCGACCGCCCCCAGCACGGCGGCCACGATGGTCAGAGCCCGGGCGGTCTGCAGGTCTTGGGGCAGGGCCAGGACCGAGTCGTGGACTTTGCACTGCATCTGCCCGGTACTCTGCACCACGCAGGACATCCACAGTCCGTCCCAGATGGTCTGAGCCACCACGATGTTGGAGTCGATGAAGGCGGTCACCTTCCAGGTGGGCAGCCCGCAGGCCACCATGACCAGCAGGGAGCCGGTGACGCACAGGGACATCCCCAGGAACTCCAGGCAGGCGGCGAGCATGGCTGCTGATGTGAGGAGGAGAAGGTCTGGGCTCTGGCTCTCTGCGCGACTTGGCTCCTGCTCACTGACTGCGCTGCGCCCGCAGCCGTTTTCATTTAAGGGACTTCAGGGCCCGGACCCCCGTCCGACCGAAACCTCGAACTTTGGACCAATCAGCGGCGGAGGGCATCTCCGGCTCAGCCAATCACAGGACCGCCTGCATCTGTCACGTAGCTGAAGTGTGAAGGCTTCCCTGTGATGGAGGAATAGGAAGAGGAGGAAGAAGAAGAAGAAGAGGAGAAGGAGAGGAGGGAGAAGTGGAGGTGGAAGAAGAAGGAGGAGAAGGAGGAGGAGAGGGAAAAGAAGAAGAAGAGGAGGAAGAGGAGGGATAAAAGAAGAGGTGGAAGAAGGAGGAGGAGGAGGAGAGGGACAAGAAGAGGAAGAAGAAGAAGAAGAAGAAGAAGAGGGAGAAGTGGAGGAGGGAGGAGGGATAAAAAGAAGAGGTGGAAGAGGAAGAAGAAGAAGAAGGGGAGAAGTGGAGGTGGAAGAAGGAGGAGGAGAGGGACAAGAAGAGGAAGAAGAAGAAGTGGTGGTGGTGGTGGAGGAATAAAAAGGAGATGGAAGAAGAAGAGGTGGAGGAATGTCCTCATCTGGACATGATGCATTATTACTGTTTTATAATCACATCGAAGACACAAGAACGGAAGAAAAAGATTAACACTTTTAATCAAACAACTGAAAGTTACACAAATATAAATAAATGAATATGTTAAAATAAAAATTCACGTCGAGGAGGAAATATAGAATATTACTACCTTTTTAAAAAACTACAAGAAAGTGAGCTTAATTTTTTTTTTTTTTTTTTTAGGAAAAATACATTTTTAGAATTTGAGTACATTCTTTAAAGTAATGACATTTCCCATAGACTTCAATCTTTTTTACAGCCAGGGGAGTCGCCCCCTGATGGTCATTAGATGGACTGCAGGCTTAAGACCCGGAGTCCAGGTCCAGGTTTAGAGGCAGACTCTGAGCTGGTGGAGACCAAACACGGAGCTAAAAGACGCTGAACATTAACTCGACAACAACCGGATCAAAAACAATCCTGATTTTTGTTTTAATAGTTTCACATCACTTTTTTATTTTGACCCACTTTTTTTTGTTTTTGTTTTGTTTTCAACAAACGGACGGAGGAGGAGGCGTCCATGTTGACGCACTCCATTGTGCTCCAACCACACCGATGAAAAGTGACCTCAACTCTCTGTGTTTTTGTGTGTTGTGCCTCCAACACACCAAAACTATACACACCAGGAGCAAAGCATGCTGGGAATTGGAAGGGCTCCTGAAAACTGAAGCAGCAGAGTTTTTATTGGACTTGGCTTCTTTTCAAATTTTAAATTTAGATCACGCCCCAAACTAGTTTGCTCTTCATCATCTTCCTCGTCTTAAAAAGTCTGATTAGTTTGAAAATAGCATCCTGTACAGAGGTGTGTGTGTGTGTGTGTGTGTTTACTGCAGGCACGGTCATGCATGTCGATAAAACTGGACCACACCTCCTCTAATTACTTTGCTAATGTGGAGACTCACAATCTTAACGGTTTGAGTCATGATGTGTCTGAACCAGTTCCCAGGACCGACCCGCGTCTGAATCCAGGTCCAATCTGAGGTCCAGTCCAGAGGCACTGGTCCGAACTTTGGAAAGACTGAATTAAGCAGTTAAGTGTTGTGTTGTTTACATCAGGAGTAAGCGCACAATGATTTTATTTGTTGGCATGTTTTTTTACTGTTTTAAATGCAATTTCATGTTGTGGCATGGCTCTTATTTTGAAGCCCTCGGTGATGGGAGTCACTGGGGGGGGGGGTAAACTGGTGGCTGACTCTCAGATGCCAAAGCAGATCAACACAAACAGGGCGGAGGCCGAGCTGATAAAACCAGACGAGCAAACATGAGACTGACTAAATATTTCAGTTTGAACATCAGTCTGAAAATAAAGTGCAGAGTGAGACCTCCGTCTTCATGATGGTGTTTTCAGGTGGAGGATGGACGAGGCAGGTGGACGTCAACATGATAAACAACATTCCTGCAGCAAAACACAATCAGAGTCTGGAAACCTCATTAACACACACACACACAGACACACACGGGCATGTGCAGGAGAGTTAGTCATGATGTCACGTAGTAGGTGAGTGGGTCATGAAAACAGTTTCCTTTTGGCTCAATAACACGAGTAATGATCTTAATGAAGGACCAGACTGTGATCGCTGCCAACACAAAAAACGTGTGTGTGATTGTGTGTATTGTGTGTGTCCTCGGAGAACCAGATGCTTCCTCCTCTGTCTCTGTGTTTACAGTTCAGACGTGTCTGTGTGTGACTGTTAGTGTGTTCGTGTCAGCTCAGCACACATCCAGGTTCTTTTTTTTTTCAAACCAAAACTTTTATTTTATGAGTTTCATTTTCCTTTTTTGGGGATTATGGGATGATTTTCTTCTGTAGACTGAAAATGGAGGCCCTCTGTGCCCGTTGGAAAACCGTTATTGTCCCTTCAGATGCACTGAGCAGAGTTTGAGCTGGTTGTGTTTTGCTGGTGTTGGTCTGTGTGGACCGATGGCTGCCAGGTGACGTGTTGACAGCGGGAGGGGGTCAGCGGTGTTAGGATGTCCTGTTTCTTATCACTTCCCTTCCCCTCCATTGTTCTCCGAGCCATCAGGAATATTCTCCTCCTCCTTTTCCACATCAGCCCGTTTTATTATCCACCGTGAAATGTCACCTGCTGTGGCTCTCGGAGCGATGCGAGGCCTTGGCTTAATGTTGGTCAAGGATCCAAAGGGTGTGTTTCTTGCGTAACCTTTGTGATCTGTTCTGTCAGCAGGGAAATCTGGATTACGCACACACTTGATTTGTGTCTTTTACCGCGGCTCGTGTTATGGCTGTTGATGGGACCTGTACACATCCTGCCTTGAAGTGAATGTGTGATGTCACACTGTGACTCTTTGAAAAGGTCCCATGTGAGTCATAATTGTGTATGAGAGATCAGCGTCCACGATCCTGGTGTCAGCAGGATCACTTTGATTTTGGCCTTTCAGTCTGAAAGCTGCAGTGAGAGAGAAAAAGGAAAGTTGGAGGTCGCTTTAGTTCCTCGTCATAATGAAGCACAAACTGACTCTGAGAGACAACAAGGTTCTTCACTGCTCGTCCACGCAGGCTCACCGTTCATCTCGCTCGCTGCTCTGACTGAACAGAATCATTGAATCTCAGTTTCCATCTTCTGCGGTGAGGCTGTTCAGAGCGTCTTCCTTCTGTCATAGTTTTGTCCGGCCTGATGGAGACGGAGCATCAGCACAGTTAGAATAACGAGCTGTTGACTCAGATGGAGGAAATCCCGGCACTAGAAAGCCCCTATCAGAGATAACTGCCCTGTTTTTATGGGCCTTTCATGTGACTAATTCCACCTGCTGCAACAAACGGCGGATGTGACGCAGCCGTCCAGCTCTCAGCTGTGAATGCCATCTCGGCTCAGTCATCCTGTGAGGATTCAGCTCCTCACTTTCATTATGAGGCTGCACAGCTTCTCCTCCTCAGAGCACCAATCTGTCGTTCATCAGGAAACGTTTTAATGGGATCTGATCACGACTCCAGATGTTGTAGTGATAAGACACTTTAGTTTCTCATCAATAAATCCAATAATCTTTTCTATTTTAATGCTAAAAACTGTCAACGATGAATTTAGAATTAGTTGGGAAGTCAGATACCTGGAGGAGAAATCAGCTCCAGAGACAGTAAAGCTTTTTGTTTTCTGGTGTTTGGAGTCCTCGGGACTGACTCCCTGCTGGACCTGGACCTGGACCTGGACCTGGACTCTGGAGGTCCAGTCCTGCAGGTCGATGATGGATCCAGACCTGGAGGTTAATTGTTTCACTTATGTTGGCCTGAGCTGTGTCCTAGTTTGGGGACGGGGGTGGGACATGCAAGAGACAGAGGGGTGTAGGAGATCCACCCCGTTTCAGCGTACTGTCTCTTTAATTGCCGTGCGCGGCGTGGAGTTGTTTTGATTTCCGGAGCCATTTTCCCGCCCTATCTCTGCCATCGGCTCATTTCCTGTGTAACAGCACCATTTCCTGCCTCTGTTGAGCACAATCAGAGAGATAACACAACGGCCACACAACCCCCCGTTCTGCCTGTTTCTCCTTGAGTCTTTCCTCTCTGAGTTCTGCTCTCTGGCCTTTTTCCTCCAATCTGACGCTGCGGTCATCAAACTTTGATCTGACAGAAGAAAACCTCCCTGCTCATGTTTCCTCGTCGTCTTCTTTGACCTCCATGTTTCCTTCGGGCGGGAAAACACAGACTGATGCACGTTCCCAGATGGGAACTTTATTTCTTTGTGTTGATATTTTTCTTGGTATTCCTGCTTCTCTTACACAGAACAAATAAAAACACTTTCCCCACCCGCCCCCCCATCCTTCCATCCATCCCTCCCTCGGCTGCTGCCATTGTTCCTCAGCTGGTGAAAAAGAGAACAATAAGCACTTCCTCCTGCGAGGTGGCGTGCTCGATGGAGGCCGAGGAATCGATGCAGAGCACATGTGATGGGCCATTGTAGGCGCTGAGCGGCGGCCTTCCTGCGCTCGCCTGTTTCCCAGCTGAAGTTATTGTGTGACTGCGAGCTGCTCCTCCGCCTGAAGGCAGGAAACGGCAGACCGCCGTTCACATGGCACACGTTTCTCACAGCCGAACCCGACTAACCCCGCACATCAGCACCACATGAAACATCCCGGGTCACGGTTCCTTCAGTGATTCTGGTCCCATCTCCACCTTCTGCAGAGACCAGATGGGACCTGATCACGTCCCTCTGTTCTCCAAAGGTACCGCTCAGTGTCTCCTGGACCAGAACGCTCCTTCGAGACATTCCGGTCTTTGCTCCTTCTGGTCTTTAGTGGTGAGGCTGGAACCGGCTCATGAGGTCCATCTGTCTTCGTCTCTTCCTGGTCTGGTTTTAGGGATCTTTGTTGATGCTGTTAAATGTCCTGGTGTCTCTCATGATGATGCTTTGCTGACTGTTTTTGGCGCCTGCTGTCGGGATGCTGGGATTAAATTTCTAATCTCTGAGCTCGTTTAAATCCCAGATTATTCTGTTTTCAGTCATTTCTGCATCTGATGGAACGTGAATGAACCGTGAAGGAATAAAGAGCAGTTACAGTATTGTTGTGTTTGAGTACGGCGGTCACACCGACCCCCAGAGATCACAGCGGGCTTGTTGGTGGTGGGAGTCTGACCCCTGACCTCACCACAGGAAGTCAGTGGCCCCCACCTCCCACTCCCATCATTGTTTCCCTGCTGTCTCCTCCCCCCTCAGGTAGATGCCTTCGACTCTCAGGAGTCTTCTTTTTCTCAAAGAGAAAAATGTTATTTCATATTTCATGTCAAGATCCTGAAATATTACTGTTTCTTCTTGATGAGTTGGCCGTCAGCACAAAAATGTAAAAAAAAGTTTTGTTGTGTTACATAAAACACGTTTGGTTTTTTTTACTGGATAAAATGTTCATTTTAAATTCAAACTCCTTTAATTGACCCTCAGCAGGAAGAAATACATTTAATCACATGCTCATCTCTTCAGAAAAATGAGTCAGCATGTAGATTTTTATTTTTGTTATTTGAAATATATAAAGAGACAAAAAACAACTGGCCTTTTATTTTATGAGCCAAATTTATTTTAGCCAAAGTGAAATTGAAATGCTTTTCTTAAAAATGGAGAACTTTGCTCCCTAATATGTTATAATATAACATACATGTGTATATATAATATAATAATAGTTTCATAGTAAATTCCTTATTTATGTCCAGTCGCTCGTTTGTCAGAAATCATTCAGAATGTTTTCTAGTTATTGTTCCTGTCTGTCCACATGTTTGGGGCTGATATGTCGCTCACTTCTATTCTGGTGCCATCTCCCACAGAGCCGGACCAAAGGTCATTGTTCTGTAAAACACAGAGTTCCTCACCAGAAGTGAGAGGACGAGGTGTGTGATGTCAAAATAAACAAATGCAGCTTTTATCTTTTCTAACTCCACAAAACAAACAAACCTGAAATTCATTTAAGTAAATCAGACTGATGCAGATTCTGGATGTGAGTCTGAACCTTAAACCTGGTCTGGGTCTGATCCGGCAGAACCAGCTGGGAGCAGGAGCTGAAGCTGGACCACATGGACTGAAGGTGAGAGTGTGTGTTTGTCTCTGCAGCTTTCAATCTCATTAGTTTGTGTTATCAGTGTTGTTGAGTTGTGTCTCAGGTCTGGGGCTTCCTGGAGTTTTGCCGCCACCTGCTGGCTCTTCGTAGAACTGCAGCAGTTTTTTTTGTATTAATGAATGAAGCACAAAATCAAAGATCTAAAAATAAAAAAAGGGGACAAGCGGACAGGTGAGGCTGCTGCTGTGACGTAACAACACATCAGGGCTGCTGTTGGGCCGTGCAGGCTCCGTTAGAGGCTCCGCCCCCTCCTTCCGGTCTGGACCCGTCCTCCTCAGACGGAGTCCATCATGACGGACTGCAGGTACCGGAGCCGCGCGCCCCGCTCAGGTAAGAGCACCGCGCGACACCTCCACTTCTGATTGGCCGATCGATCCGCTATCGATTGATTCTGTCTTTGTTCTTTTGTTCCGCTGCGGCTTTTCTGCTGGAATCTGCAGAAGATGGAGAGGTGAGAGGCAGCAGACAGTGTGTGTGTGTGTGTGTGTGTGTGTGTGTGTGTGTGTGTCTGTCTGTCTGTCTGTCTGTCTGTGTGGCAGAGAGACTCTTACAAAATAAAAGCCCCCTGCTGTGTCACATCTGCATGGATCAAACTGCTGTTTTAGTTGCTGGTGCAGCTGAAGAGCTCCTTCATCACACACACACACACACACACACACACACAGGCTCGTTACATTCAGTTTAGTCATCCTAAAGGTAAAAGTAAAGCTCTGAAGCTTTCATCACTTCTGGATCAATAGTTTACAGATTATCTTCTGCAGTGAGTTTAATAAATGAAGTGAAATATTCAGTGATGAAGGTTTCACCCGTTTAGAGGCCAACGATGCAAATCAGTAGATCATATTTACTGTTTATTCCGTCAGTAGATTTGACCAAACGTCCCCGACGTCTTTATTTTCAGACTGATCGAAGCCGTTTCATAACGTTTTTAGCTTCTTCCTGCCGAGGCTGAGTCAGCAGACCTGATCTCTGTGTTTCTGTGATGGACTGTGTGGGCCTGACATCCAACACATCCGCACAAAAAATGTCAATATGGAAGAGAGAGAGAGAGAGAACACCCCCTCAGCTCCTCCGTTACTCAGTCTGATGCACTTTGCGTTAGCTTCTTTGTGTCTTCATGTGGAAATCACACACCATCTGGCTGCTGCTTCGTCCTTTGAACAGCCCATTAAACTCACAATTACAGTTATTCTAAGTCAGACTCCTGATGACAAACAGCCGCTGCTGTTTTCCTGCCTGACAGCCATTTTTTAAATGTTTTAGTTTGAAAGTGACAGACACACAACTGTTCCAGAGAAATGGAAAAAAAAAAGATGATAAAGCACACAACAACATTCAGAAAGACTCACAACCGAAACAGACAAACAAAATGATTGGAAAGGGACCACAGACACACAAAACAACCCAAAGACGCTAATACACGTTAGAAATGCAAAAAACTCAGAGAGAGACAAAAGATACAAACTCGCCACAAAGGGACACAGAATGTTCACGAAAGAGGCTTAAAACAACAAATAGACAAACAAAACCACAAAGAAACATAAATTCACATTAAAGCTGTGAAACATTCAGATCATTTCTGTCCTTTGTTGTTTGTCAGACTTCCTGTTTGTGTGCGCCTGTCACACCCCACCCCGGTCACAGCACGTTAACCCCGACTCTCCTCCAGAGCGCTGACTTTTCTTCTTCTGTGGTCTTTTCCAGGAAAAAGAGTACGTGGGCTTTGCCACGCTGCCGAACCAGGTGCACAGGAAGTCGGTGAAGAAAGGATTCGACTTCACCCTCATGGTGGCAGGTGAGACGTGATGTCACCCCCCGACCTGTGCGTTGGTCCAGTGTGGACGAACAGCCAGACGAGAGGATGAACTGTTGGTTGAAACATCAGAAAACAGGTTTTGTCCTTAAAAACCTGAGACTCTGCTGCTGATCTGCTCTGAGTTTGGATCTGAGATGATGTCTGAACTTCAGCACACAGCAAACACTGAACAGAAAGGACACACAAACACCCACATTCAGCATCACACCTCGCTTTGCACAAATCTCCAGCGTCCTGTGAAAATGTGTCCGGAACATTTTATTACACAACAACATGAAGTCACACTTTAAATCCATCCAGATCCAGAGTGACTGAAGCAAAACAAGCTCTGCGTCTACCAGGAGTCCAAACGGGAGTCCAAACGGGAGTCCAAACGGGAGTCCAAACGGGAGTCCAAACGGGAGTCCAAACGGGAGTCCGGAGTCCAAACGGGAGTCCAAACAGGAGTCCAGAGTCCAAACGGGAGTCCAAACGGGAGTCCAAACGGGAGTCCGGAGTCCAAACGGGAGTCCAAAACGGGAGTCTGGAGTCCAAACAGGAGTCCAAACAGGAGTCCAAAGTCCAAACGGGAGTCCAAACGGGAGTCCAAACGGGAGTCCAAACGGGAGTCCAAACGGGAGTCCAGACGGGAATCCAAACGGGAGTCCAAACGGGAGTCCAGACGGGAGTCCAGACGGGAATCCAAACAGGAGTCCAAACGGGAGTCCAAACGGGAGTCCAGAGTCCAAACGGGAGTCCAGACGGGAGTCCAGACGGGAGTCCAAACGGGAGTCCAAACGGGAGTCCAAACGGGAGTCCAAACGGGAGTCCAGACGGGAGTCCAAACTGGAGTCCAAACGGGAGTCTGGAGTCCAAACGGGAGTCCAAACGGGAGTCCAAACGGGAGTCCAAACGGGAGTCCAGAGTCCAAACGGGAGTCCAGACGGGAATCCAAACAGGAGTCCAAACAGGAGTCCAAACGGGAGTCCGGAGTCCAAACGGGAGTCCAAACTGGAGTCCAAACGGGAGTCCGGAGTCCAGACGGGAGTCCAAACTGGAGTCCAAACGAGAGTCTGGAGTCCAAACAGGAGTCCAAACAGGAGTCCAAACGGGAGGCCACCAGCCGTCCCGGGGTTTGGAGTTCAGTCCCACATCGACTGTCCCAGTTGTGTCATCTCCTGTTTGTGTGAATCAGTGAGGCAGAAAACATCAATGTGACATTTTAGTCAAATCAGTTTCTGATGGAGCGTTTGAGTGTTTCTGCTCGGACCAAACCGTCCTGGATCCGGCTCGGTCCTTCAGGAAGTTTATGTTTGTGATGCTGATATTTTATTTTCATCCACACGTGAAGCTGCTCGTCTCAGTTCGATTACTTTTATCATAATCAGCTTTAGAGTTTGAACAATTTACTGCTTTCAATAAGCTGTCAGGACTTCTGTAACTGTGTGATGTCACACAGATCCTTTATGTAAAATCAATCAGTTGTAAAACTTCATGTCATTAATTGATTTAATGTATGTTTTCTATGCTTTTCTGTTTAGTTAATTTTTTTTTTTTTTTAGTTCTGACATTTTTGAAATTGTGTTGATGATGTGTAATTTGAATTGTGTGTGTTTCAGGTGAGTCCGGCTTGGGGAAGTCCACCTTAGTGAACAGCCTGTTCCTCACCGATCTGCATAAAGACAGAAAGCTGCTCAACGCTGAGGGTGAGTCATCAGCCAATCAGACGGCTCCACCTGAAAACACCTGCAGGGCAGACTGACTGTGTGGAACATCTGTGTGTTTCAGAGCGGATCAATCAGACGGTGGAGATCACGAAGCACACCGTGGACATCGAGGAGAAGGGGGTGAAGCTGAAGCTCACCATCGTGGACACGCCGGGTTTTGGAGACGCTGTCAACAACTCGGAGTGGTGAGTGTGTCAGTGACATCACCCGTCAGATGACTCAGCACCACTAAACCTTCTCCAGTACAAGAAGCAATAATTCATCAGTGAGACTGCTGTTGTGATACAGAACCGTTCAGCCAACTGAATTTATTTGTGTCAGCACGAAATAAAACTACAATTGTGGTTTTATTTATATTAAACACATCTTTGTGCGTTTGTGTGTCACAGCTGGCAGCCGGTCACCGACTTCATTGACCAGCAGTTTGAACATTACTTCAGAGACGAGAGCGGACTGAACAGGAAGAACATCCAGGACAACAGAGTCCACTGCTGCCTGTATTTCATTCCTCCGTTTGGACACGGGTAACGCACACACACGCTGTCGCATCTGCACGTGGCGTTTCCTGTTGGTGTGAATTAAAACTGTGAAGGCCTCGTCCTGCAGGCTTCGTCCGGTGGACATCGAGTTCATGAAGGCCCTGCAGGACAAAGTTAACGTGGTTCCTCTGATCGCGAAGGCCGACTGCCTGACCCCTGGTGAGATAAAGAAGCTGAAGGAGCGGGTAAGAACACAGCCGATCGCTCTGGGCTCAGTAAGACCTGACTGGATTCATGCTCCTGTGGATGAAACTCACAGTTTTTCTTTGGATGTCTGCAGAAAAAGAAGAATTTTTAAATTTGTCAACAGAAAGGTTTACTATTAGAGGAGGAGATGTTGGACATCAGACTGAGTCCAGGTTCAGGTTTATAGACCAGAAAGATGCTAAAACGGGTTGAAAACATGCTGCGTTATTAAGTTGGAATGACGCTGTTGATCTCTGTTTGTTAAAACAGCTGAGTTTATGAAAATGAGACTTCAGCCTCATTTGATCTGGATCCATTTACAGAGAATGACTCAGATGTTTCTCCACCAAGATTATATCTGGAGTTTTAGAGCCTTTATGCAGGCCGGACATTTCCTAATGGGTGTATCTGTGTCTGTGTGTTGTTCTTCCAGCTGAGGGACGAGATAGATAAATGTGGGATAAAGATCTATCAGTTCCCCGACTGTGACTCCGATGAAGACGAGGAGTTCAAGCAACAAGACAAAGATCTGAAGGTGAGTCCACATTATTGGATGCAGCTATTTTTTATTTTAGGGAGTAAAACTTCAGGTACAACAATAAAATGTTATATCCTTTAATTTGGAGACACTGAGGTCCTACTACACATGTATGTGAATGTCTACAATAAAAATAATAATAATAATAATAAAAAGTAGTTTCATAAAGCAAAATATCTACTCCGTCCAAAAATCTGTGTACATGTTTGAAATATGTTCCAGACAAATGTTACTTAAATACATTTCTGTAACAGTCTGAGATCACTTAAATCCTTAAAAGGGTAGACTGACTTATCTTAAATTAATGAGAAATGAATAATTAATTCGTTCAGCAGCAGCCAAGAACTCGCTGTGGGAAGATTTGAGGCTGAGACATCATTTGGGTTCTCGTTGTTCCACTTCACGGCTGAAGGCGTTTTTAATTGAACCTCTGTGGAGTTCGTTAACTGCACAGCTCCGTCCGTCACACAGAGACGATGAACTACCAGACGACGTTAAGATAGCACTCCTCCTACTAACACACTGCCCCCCCAGGAGAGCTCTCCGTTTGCGGTGATCGGCAGCAACACGGTGGTGGAGGCCCGAGGTCAGAGGGTGAGGGGTCGTCTCTACCCCTGGGGCATCGTGGAGGGTAAGAAGCCTGCTGTTCTTTTCTTTTTGCCGAGGCCTGGTGATGCCATGACTCTCTCCTCCGTTGCGCAGTGGAGAACCCGTCGCACTGCGACTTCGTGAAGCTGAGGACCATGTTGATACGGACACACATGAACGACCTGAAGGACACGACGAGCGACTGTCACTACGAGAACTACAGAGCTCAGTGCATCCAGAACATGACCAGGTGAGTCTGCAGGCAGACGACCTCATCACACCCCTCTGGGAGAACAGGTATTTCACCGGGTGTGGTGCTGTTGTTGTGCAGTAAGATGAACGCAGATCAGCGGGTGGAGAGTCCCGTCCCCATCCTGCCTCTGTCCACCCCCGGCGTGGAGACGGAGAAGCTGATCAAGCTGAAGGACGAAGAGGTGAGAAATGACTCCATGAAGCTCAGATGGGTTTATGTAACCGCTCTGATGACCCAGATGTGATGTTGTGTCACCCGCCCCTCCCCCCGGTCCCTCTGCAGCTGAGGAGGATGCAGCAGATGCTCCAGAAGATGCAGCAGCAGATGCACGAGCAGGACCTGTGACCTCTGACCTCTTAGAGTTTAAAATTCCACAAAGAAACAGTGGATGAAACAAGAGCATGCTGGGAAATGACAAATGTTGTTGGCATCACGGCACCTTTAAGACACGTAGTTATTTTATGCAGTCCTCAGCCAAGTCAGTCGTTGGGCAATAGATTCTAACTGGAGTAAATTAGACTTCATTAGATCGGTTGATTTTGTATTTTAATAATAAATGCACGAACAGCGTCGGCCCGCCATTTTATTATAAAAAATCTGACATGTACACGTTTATCACCAAACTTCACGTTTGTTTCTGCAACCTCATCACAGAAGCCATGAACCTGTATAACACAAAGCCCAGAGCTTCTTTATGATCCGACGTTCAGACTGTCCGGACCTCGAAAAGTTTTCACTCCTCCTGGTTTTAAACCTTCTGCACCGAGTCACTGAAACAAAATCAGTGTATGAAAATCCTACAGACGTTCAACAGCTTCCGGTTTTAGAGCATGTTTGTGTATAATAATAATAATAATACAGGATGGGAACGGTCTTACGTCACTGTCCCACAGATACTTTTTCTTTCAACCATCTCAATCGTTTTTAAAAGGTAATGTGCAGATACTAATTCAGTATTTAACGCTATTTCTCCAGCAATTAAATCAAACTCAAGTCAAGTAAAATCCACAATTGTGATCAAAGAAGTCAATAATGTTATTAATATGAACTGACTTTCCTTTAAATTGCACTTTTCCCTGTTTGAGTACATCAAACCGATCACAAGTGGAAGAGCTTTTTTTTTTTTTTTTTTTGGCTAACACATAAACATTATTGACTTAAGTTTTCTAACCTTCGTGTTTTTCCTGAATATCCTGTGCTGTATATTTATCGCTCTGAATTAATGTATTTGCACTTTAATACACCTGCTTTCATACATTTTTTTCAAAAAGGTTTTTGTTTCAGACTGAATGCGACAGACGGTTAATGCAGAGAGCTTCAAACTTCACCTGCAGGCTTTTTATAGTGAACCTTATTTTAGAAACTAAAACCAGGTCTGAAGACGGGGGGGTTCTCTATGTAAGATGAATTCTGTCAATAAACTACTGATGTAAAGCTGCATTGATTATTTATTTTGATGCACATCGCCTTTAAAAGCCTCTGCAGTGAATATGTCAGCTAACAGATGATGTTTTTGTGTTTGTGCAGCTTTGACTCTGACTTTAGATGAAATTCATGCATTTTAAAAAGCACTCTGGAGGTCGACGCCCATGTTAGCCGCTCTGCGCTGCTGGAGCTTACAGCTAAATGCTAAAGTCAACATGCCAACATGCTGTGTTCACTAATAATGTTGATAAAACGGGCAGAATGAGGAAAACTCCCCGTTTGTGTTTGTTCTGTGAACCATCACAGCAGCTAAACAACCTGACTTCATGTATTTCTTTACTTATTTGTTCAGTCGGCCCAAATCCACATAAAGACTTTACAGTGTCTTTTTGTAGCTGTTTGTCAGCCATTTGTTGTTTAAATAACAAACAGCAGAGTAGAGCAAAGCCTGATGGGAGTTTTTAAACGGGGTTCATGTTTGTTGCTGATTTGTTGTCTGTATTTGGTTGATGAAGTCCTGAGCTGGAGGTTGAGCATGACTCAGACACACATTTATTTTTAGATGGATTTAGATTCAGGGTTTTCTGGAGACGTCACGTTTCTCACACTGATTTTTGTCTGCAGCTGTTCATCCAGACTGCTGAATAACTTTGATAATTACAGTTTGTTTTCAGGAGGAAGTTAAATGAAAGCAGGCGGCACAGCTGATGTAATTCTGTGTTTGTCTTTATTTCTGAGGTGGGGGGTGTTGGGGGGGCCGGTCCTCGGGCTGCCCCCCCCCCTCTAAGCTCAGGTCCGGCCCTGTGGTCTTCCGGCTGCTGAACATTGTTCCGCGGAAAAAGACGCAGGACGAGCCGGACCGGACGCGCTCCCCCCGGTGTGATGCCGCTGAGTCCCGGTCCGTCGGTGTGAGTCCGGGTTCGGGTCCGGAATGGAGCGGGTCGACAGGGACCAGAATGAGAGCGGCTCGTCCCAGAACACGATGTGGAAGCAGATCCAAGCCAGAGCCAAACCGCTGCTGAGCCCGAAGCTGGGGGGCCGGGACCCGGAGGACCGGAAGGACCGGGGCGGCCTCTGGGTCTTCAAGAGGATGCGGAGGAAGGAGCCCTCCGTCCTGGACCGGGTCATCTCGTCCTCACAGCCGGACCTGCTCTTCTCCTCCGGGCCAGATGTGGCTCCGCTCGGCCGGGACGGACCGCAGCTGTCCGTCAGCAAGCCCACGGTGGCCCAGCTGGTCCAGTCCCACCACAAGAGCTCCTCTCTGGGCTCCGCCTGTCTGGACAAGCTGGCCGGCTCACCGGCCGAAGAACCGGCCGAAGAACCGGCCGAAGAACCGGCCGAAGAACCGGCCGAAGAACCGGCCCGCTGCGGCGGAGAGGAGGCGACAGCTGCGGCGGCTGGAGCACATCTGGACCATCCGGACCTTCCGGACCATCCGGAGAAGAAGCAGGTGAGATTTGTTCTGTTCATAAAACATCTGGAGGGGTTCTGTCCGTTTTCCTCCTTTGGTTCATTTTTTAAAGTGCACAGAAGTTCAGTGGAGTTGAACCGCTCGGTCCAGAAAGAGGAAGGCCTCATGGGGCAGGGGGGGCGGGGGGGGGGGCAGGGGGGGGCACAGGTTGGTCAGTGGTGTTCCTAATAAACTGGACTGTTTAACGGAGCAGCACAAAGTTCGGTTGGCTGTGAAGATGCAGAGATGAGTCATGAAGGAGGAGTCAAACTCTGAACAATAACACTGATCAGGCAGGTAGTCAGCCTGAGCTGCCCCCCCAACACTGTTCTCACAGGAAGGAGGAGGAGGGGGATGCCTTTATTTCAGAATAAAAGCCTGAGGAGGGATACAGTTAGGTCTGAAGAGAGAGATGAAGACAACAACAAGCCCCAGTTCTGCTTTGTGAACACACAATCTGCATGTGTGTGATAATTAGTGAACACATTCTCCGTCTCCCTGTTGTCATGTTAAAGGTCAAAGGTCAGAGAGCTCAGAGGGGAAGATTCAGAGGAAACAGTTGATCAGCTGATCAGGTCAGCAGCTATCAGTCCTTCAGCTCACTGAGCTCACAGAGACGGAGTCCGAGACCTGAAAATGTAAAGTAAAATAAAATCTTTCATCTCGCTGCGACGAAGGCAAAGCCATCAAACTTAAACCTCCATTTAGAGCTTTTAAATAGAAGCATGTTTGTACATTTAAAGTGGTGATAAATCTGCTCAGCTTACCCTTCAGTAACCTCTGTCAGTCAGGCTTAGTCCGCTGGAGACGGATTAGAGCTCCTCCGCCCGACTCTGCTATATTTCCCACCAACCTTCCACCTCCTGGCCTTGTCTCTGTCGTCCTCCTGCATCCTGGATCCCTTTCTGAGCGAGGCCCCGGTGGCAGAGTCCCATCGAGCCATTCGAGGTTTGTTTCGAACCGCTTCTTGGGATGATTCCTTTTCTCTGGCCTCCACGTGCGGACGGCTGCTGTCGGTGAGCTCATCTGCTTCGCTGCTTTCTTTCCATCTTCAGATCAGGCTGCAGAAACTGGAACACAACCACGATGTCTTAACCATCATTTTACTTTCAGTTACCAGCTCCAGAAGAAACCATTGAATCAGTCCGACAGATATCATTACTGAGCAGAACTCCTGATCGGATAAAGAAACGACCCAAACAGAGGAGAGGAAGGAAACATTCAGACACCCTAACCCTGCAGTCGGTCTTTCTGACTTTAACGGGAGAAAACGGCTGATGTTGCTGCGTTCACTCAGTGACGCCGTCGTGTTTGTTATACATGTTCAGCTTCTTTGTGCTGCAGGTTGTTGGTCCACCACGGTGCTCTGATCGACCCAGAATATGAATGCTAACAGCTGGGGGGTCGTACTGGACTGAAATGGGTCTCTAACTGGGAGCGTCCTGTGGCTTTTATTTACTGTATTGATCACAGTGGATGTTTCGGCAGCAGTGTGGACGTTAACGGGCCCTTGAGGCGCTGCTGTTGTCAGGAAGGAGATGAATATGCTCGGCTCACCTCGCCGGTCTCATCGACCCGTTTCTGACGCTCCGCTCCACTCACACCTCTGAGAGTCTAAGTCTCAGCTTGTTGATTTACAGATGTTGAACGGAATTTCATTTAATGAAGTTTCAATCAAGTGAAAAAGTAAAGAGGACGAAGAAGCGAAGGATTGTGGTTGTTATCTTTCAGTCTGGCTCAGCTTTTGTCATCAGCAGTTGTTGAGTTGTTGAGTTGTGTTAGAGAAGTTTGGATATTGATCAATGTTTTTGTGTCACAAGCCGTCGCTACAGAAACTCTCCTGAAGTGTTGGGGCCACGTAGCATAACACAAACCTCCTTCACACACACTCAGTGTGCGTAAACACAAACACACAAATACACAAAGTCCTAAAATAAGTGCTGGTGGATCTGATGTTATTCTTGGCTGCTGCTTTGCTTCCTGATTTACCTCCACAGGAAGTTAATCTTCAGTAAGCAGCTTTTGGAACCTGCTGACTCAGCACCGGACCGGGTCAGTGGTGGTTCTGTGGAGGTCAATGGTGGTTCTTTGGTGGTTCTGTGGTGGTTCTGTGGAGCTCTGTGGTGGTTCTGTGGAGGTCAGTGGTGGTTCTTTGTGGGTTCTGTGGTGGTTCTGTGGAGGTCTGTGGTGGTTCTGTGGAGGTCTGTGGTGGTTCTGTGGCGGTTCTGTGGAGGTCTGTGGAGGTCTGTGGTGGTTCTGTGGAGGTCTGTGGTGGTTCTGTGGCGGTTCTGTGGAGGTCTGTGGAGGTTCTGTGGTGGTTCTGTGGAGGTTCTGTGGAGGTCAGTGGTGGTTCTTTGTGGGTTCTGTGGTGGTTCTGTGGAGCTCTGTGGTGGTTCTGTGGAGGTCTGTGGTGGTTCTGTGGAGGTCTGTGGTGGTTCTGTGGTGGTTCTGTGGAGGTCTGTGGAGGTTCTGTGGTGGTTCTGTGGAGGTTCTGTGGAGGTCAGTGGTGGTTCTTTGGTGGTTCTGTGGTGTTCTTTGGTGGTTCTGTGGAGCTCTGTGGTGGTTCTGTGGAGGCCTGTGGTGGTTCTGTGGAAGTTCTGTGGTGGTTCTGTGGTGGTTCTGTGGAGGTTCTGTGGAGGTTCTGTGGTGGTTCTGTGGAGGTCAACAGGAAGCAATGAGGACCTGAGCCTGTCTTCTGATTGGCTGAATAAACCAACCGACTCAGGATGGTTGGTTAAAGAGGGCGGGGCTTTGAGGCGTGGCTGAGGGCGGTGACTGCTTAGTTGTGACATCACAAAGTCCCAGAAGTCCTGATGGCTGGTTCAGGTTCAGGTTCTGAATCCAGACTGTGAGGGTTTAATACAGAACCTGGAGCTGATCCAGGATTGGACCAGATGGACCTTTAAAGGTAGTAAAGTCAACACTAAGTTATTTATGATTATATTTGTGGCTTTTTGTTCCTTTTGGGTCTCATGGTTTGTTGTTGTTGTCGTCACTTTATGGCCTTTTTGTGCTCATGTGTGTTCATCAGTCAAAGCAGACGGACGAGGTGATGGCAGGCTGATGTGTTCGGCTCGTCATTTGACCCTCCACGCTGACTTTATTACCCTGTTTTCTGCCCCGTGGTATTTCCGCAGTTAGCTAAATGCCCGCAGGAGTTGGCATGCTCAGGAAACCTGGTGTGTGTTTCAAAGTGTGATATGATATGTTCCCTTAAAGGAGACACACATTGTGCGTTTGAACAACAGCCAGCAGCTGTTAATCACTTTCAGGTTTCAAGTGTGAGTTGTGTCGACAAGAAACACACAACATCCTGAGAGAAAAGGACCAACAACTGCGGTGTGATCAAGTCAGAACAGTTTGTCAGGGTTAGGGTTTTTGTGTGTCATGGCAGTTGTTTGTCATCTCACTGTGGTCATTTTGGAGCAGGCAACTTTTCATACCACTTGTCTTTTTGTGGTTGGTGTGTGTCATTTTTGTTTGCCATCCCATTGTGTTCGGTTTTGTTGTGTTTTTGCCTCAGACTAATGTCTGAAGTTCATCCAGGTGTATTTGTGTTGCTTCCAAAGATGCAACGAAACAGAAATTCACAACTTGCATCAGTGTGTGGTCACGCTGTGCTGCGGTGTGTTAGTTGTGTGCATAGCCACGGCAGATGTGTTGCTGCTGTTTATAATGGAGAAGAAGGAGGTGTGTGCTCTTGTGTCATTTCCTGTCAGAGCCGCCTCGCAGGACGAGCAGCTGAGCTGTGAGTGTGAGAGGTAGACACGCACAGGAAGGGCAGCTTGCTCTGATTCTCTGTGGACATGTTGGTGAGTGTGTGTCTGCGCTGACTGACTTCAGCTCGTGTTGTGAGTCTCTAACGGCAGCCTGTTTTCTCCTGACAGGGCATCGGCGCTGCCGGCTCCTCCGCCGCCGTCTCAGGGATGTACAAGCTGGAGATCGAACTCAGGAGAGGACACAACCTGGCCATCCGAGACCGAGGAGGTACGCTGTTGTTGTTTTGTTGTCGTTGTTGTTGTTGCTGTTGTTGGTGGCTGTGTGACGGTCGGGTCTCCTCAGGCAGCAGTGATCCCTACGTCAAGTTCAAGCTGGCGGGGAAAGAAGTTTTCAGGAGCAAAACCATCCACAAAAACCTGAACCCGGTCTGGGAGGAGAAGACCACTTTGGTCGTGGACAGTCTGAGTGAACCGCTGTATGTGAAGGTAAAGACACACACACAGACACACACACACAAACACACACACACACTGTCCTAATCACCGTCCTCGTTTTGCTCTTCAGGTGTTTGACTACGACTTCGGTCTTCAGGACGACTTCATGGGGTCAGCTCATCTCTACCTGGAGTCTTTGGAGCAGCAGAGGTGTGACGTTTTTTGTGTTCCCCTCTCAGGTTGTGTAGCTGCAGCTGATCATTGTCGGACTCACAGCTCCAGTGAAGCTTGTTCTGATTCCAGCCGCAGAGGCTGATCTCAGGACCTGCTGAAAACTGATAAAGGGTCATTCCAGCCAATTACTGAACAGCTGAAAATGTGGCGACCTCCGCGGTAATTTGATGGCCTGCGATGTGTGTTTCAGGATGATCCCTGTAACTCTGGTCCTGAAGGATCCGCAGCACCCGGACCAGGACCTGGGCTGCCTGGAGCTGGCTGTCAACCTGACGCCTAAAGAGAGTCCCATCGAGGAGCGACGAGACTCCACGGTACCCCCCCCCAGTTTCTAATTCCCTTCATGGATTTGCTCATTTTAAAACATCTCTTTTGGCGTTTGGGCTTCAGGAGAATGAACCCTCTTTGTCCAAACATGAAGGTTTCACGTTACACGACGTTCTATGTTTCTTTGTGACATCTTATTAATATAGAATCTGTCAGCGGATATCATGAATTTTTGATTCCACGCGTCGTGTCAGAATGAACGCTGTCTCAGATGTCTGTCAGCATTGTGGCAATAACGATCTCTGTGGTCTTGCACTTGTTTCCTGCAGCAGAGGGAGGTTAAGACATATCGGTGGAAGCCATATGTGAGAAAAGTGAGTGTGGTGGTGATCAGGCTCTTAGTGATTTCCTTCAGCTCGCCCCTCGCTCACTGTTTCCTACTTTACCTCTTAGTGTGGTGAAAAGCCTTTCCCTCAGAGAGCAGATTTATTACTGTCTAATGGGCAGCGCCTCGTTCCTCTGGCTTCTCTGCACACATTGATGTAATTGATTTAGTTCCAGCTGAATTTTATAGTTTTTAATATTTAGTTTGAGTTCACTTCCTGCTTTCCATGATGAAGCCTTTTGGTTTTATCTTCTAGCTGCAGCTTTTCTGATGAAAATAAACACAAGCTGTTGCAAAATCTTCCCTCGTCACCGACACCACGGTGTTATATAAGCTATATATTTAATGTGAACCGTCCAAATTTTCATTTTGAAGAGCTCATTTCCATCAGATGATGAGTTTGTGATTTTAAAAATCAGAAACCATCAGAGTGTAGTTCATCTCCTCTGATACATAAACAATATTAATACATTAAGGTTTTTGTGTAACTGACTTTTATTAACATTTTTATTATATAATGTTTTTTCTATTAAAGTCCTTCTTTCGTATCTAAGCTGTATATCAAATATATACAGCTTATATCAAAGCTCACGCTCAGTTTCTTCTGGATTGGCCTCAGACATTAAGAAGGACGACGAAGATATTAAACACACCTCTGCTTCATGATTTATTCACTGTATGACTTATTCATAGTCTGAGTCTGACAGAGAGGAGGAGGGGAGGTGAAGGTGTGAGTGGAGCTCTGCTTCTTTAAATCTGTTCAGAGAAACAGCAGGAAAGTCTCCAGAGGCCGCCCCTCCTCTTCATCACCTTTAGACCCTCCTAGTGGCTGATATCACCTGATGGAAGAAGGTTTTGTCGGTTTTCTTGTGTCCCTGCTGGGCTCAGTTGAAATAATGTGTTCTGATGTATGTTCAGACAATGCTGCTGAGGAGATCCTGGAAACGATCCACTAAGGTAATTCCTCCCATCTTCATCACCTTCATCATCGCCTGCCTGTCCCGACATCTTCATGTCAGTCAGCTTTCTGTCATCGTCCTGTTTATTCTGCGTTCACACGGATCATCGACACGTTGTTGTGCTTTCAGCCTCCTAAAGTTCTGATCCGGTGCCCGTTCTTCAGCCCATCCTAAAAACGAAAACAATTCATGCCTGTGTTAAAGCAGCTCCTCTCAAAGTGAACTCATGGAGATCTTTGTGTTCACTGGAGTCATGTGATCTGTAAATTCAAACAGCGATTTAGATTTCAGCTTTCCGGCCGTTGACTTTCAAACAGAGCAGACAGAATCTCTGACCTTCAGTAGTTTGTCTTTTCATGAGATTTATTGTGTGAGGAAGAAAATTGAACAAACAGATTTCACTCACTCAAACGGATCAGAACAATTCACAGGACATGAAGAAGCTTTATTTCCTGTCACGTGATAACTAAAATTCAGAGTGTGTGTGTGCACCAGCAGCAGCAGTCGTTGCGTCTCTCGGAGCTCCATCGGAAGTCTCAGCTCTGGCGAGGGATCGTCAGCATCGCGCTGATCGAAGGTCGAAACCTGATCCCCATGGACCCCAACGGACTGAGTGACCCGTACGCCAAGTTCAGACTGGGACCGCAGAAGTACAAGAGCAAGGTCGGTGACCTCTGACCTCTGAGGGGGTGGCTGTTGTGAGAAGTAAAACAGTTCTTATTAGTGTTTCAACAAATAACATCACACCTTGTGTGTGTTCAGACTGTTCCAAAGACTCTGAGTCCGCAGTGGAGGGAACAGTTTGACCTGCACCTGTATGAGGAGACCGGGGGGATTTTGGAGATCACAGTTTGGGACAGAGACACGGGGAGGAGGGACGACTTCATGGGACGGTCAGTCAGATATTGGAGGACGTTTTCGTCCTCTCCAAACTAAACCTCAGCGATGTTTCATCTTTGGTGTTTCTGTTTAATATTTGCTGCTGTTTGACCCTGTGTGGACTGTCTGTCGTCCAGATGCCAGTTGGATCTTGCTCCTCTGGCCAAAGAGCAGACCCATCACCTGGAGCTTCCTCTGGAGGACTCCCGGGGCGTCGTCGTCCTGCTGCTCACGCTGACCGCCTCGGCCCACGTCTCCATCGCCGACCTGTCCGTCACGCCGCTGGATGACCCGCAGGAACGCAGGGAGATTCTCAAGAGATACGTAAGCGGCATTAATAACCAAAAGGTGTTTCAGGTGGATCTTCTCAGTGAAGGTGTTTGACGTTTGCGGCGTTGCTCCCTCCGCAGGGCGTCCTGAAGTCCTTCTCTAATTTAAAGGACGTGGGCATCGTGCAGGTGAAGGTGCTGAGAGCTGAAGGACTGATGGCTGCAGACGTCACCGGTGAGAGAAACGATGCTCGCTGCTGGAGCTCACACTGAGTGCGATTCTTTCTGCTCATGCAGCGGATGGTTTCTGCAGGTAAGAGCGACCCGTTCTGTGTGCTGGAGCTCAACAACGACAGACTGCAGACACACACCGTTTACAAGAACCTCAATCCAGAGTGGAACAAAGCCTTCACCTTGTGAGTGAGCTCAAGGTGTTCTACAGCTGATCTGAAGTTTCTATCTTTACCTGATTCTTTGGAGCAGTAATGATGATTGTCCACGTCTCTGTCAACACAAGCTTGTCCTCGCTCACATCACTGATATTAATTGTCGGACGTGTCAACGTTGTCTCGTCCTCAGTAACGTGAAGGACGTCCACTCCATCCTGGAGGTCACAGTGTTTGATGAGGACAGAGACCGGAGCGCCGACTTCCTGGGAAAAGTCGCCATCCCCTTATTACATGTGAGTGTCGGGACAGAGCGTGTGTGTGTGTGTGTGTTCATGAGTTCATCCGACAGACCTACAAACACAGTGTTGTGTGTTTCAGTGTGCGTACAGTCTCTGGATGTGTGTTGTGTCTGTCAGGTCCGTAACGGGGTGCAGAAGGCGTACGTGTTGAAGAACAAGGAGCTGACGGGTCCGACCAAAGGAGTCATCTACCTGGAGGTGGACGTCATCTACAACACGGTCAGTGCTTTTTGTTGCTCTTATTGTTTTTGTGTTCGTCCACAGCAGGTGTGAGTTCCCGTCTTTTGTCTCTGCAGGTCAAAGCTGCTCTGAGGACTTTGGTCCCTGCAGAACAGAAATATATTGAGGAGGAGCCAAAGGTCTCCAAACAGGTTGGTTCATTCATCCAGATGAAGTGAAGGTCAAAGGTCACGATGTCAGGTGACGCAGCAGGTTCTTTGTGCCGTTCAGCTGCTGCAGCAGAACTTCAACCGTGTGAAGCGTTGCATCATGGTCCTGATCAGCTACGGCACGTACATCAACAGCTGCTTCGAATGGGAGTCTGCACAGAGGAGCATCATCTCCTTTGTGGTAGGAAGACACACACACATCTGGCTTCTCTGTGCTTCAAAATAAAAGCACTTCCTGTCATCACTGTAGCAGCACCAGCAGACTTACCAAGCCAGTTTTATATGAAAAATAAAACGCACTGCTCTGATCATTTAGATATTACGTCCTGTTTTCAGCAACATATCGGTCCTTAAAGGCATCATAAAGTTGAGTCCTTGGTTCCTTTCCTTGCTCCCTCCCTCCTCTCAGCTCTTCGTGGTGGTCGTCTGGAACTTCGAGCTTTACATGCTTCCTTTGGCTTTACTGCTGCTGCTGGTCTGCAACTTCTTCTTCTCCTCCAGCAGAGACCTGGCTGACATGGTGAGGAAACACATTTATCAATCTGCCTTATTATTGTGTGGCAGTTTAATTTGCCTGTCTGCTTAAATAGTAACAGATACAACAACAAAAACATGAAAACAATGATGATAGATCTGACGGTCTGTACGTTTGAATTTCTATTAAATTAAAGTTCATATTTTGTCTTCTCATCTTATTTTATAAACCGTTTTTAAAAGGGATTTATAGATCTTACAGAAATAAAGGGTTAGGGTTATGCATCTTGGAGTAAATGATGGGACAATTATTTAGTTATTATTTAGTTTTTCATTTATTCATGAACAGAAAGCACCGAAAAGTTCTGTCTCCGTCTCAGTCAGTGTTGTCCAGCAGAGGGAAGCACAGATCTGGAAATCAAACTGAGTGCAGCTGTCAGTGTTTGGAGCTTTTTCTGTGTTCTTACATTTTAAAAAGTGGAATGAAAATCTAAATGTGCATTTTTTATTTTTATTTATTTTTTTATTTTTTTACACAATTTAGTCAATTTTGTTCTTTGATTCCGTCTGCAGTCGATGGAGGCCATGTTTGAGTGGGAGGATGACGAGGAGGATAAAGACGAGAAGGTGGTGACGTTATAAAAGTGCTGTAATATTGACCAGGGGATTGCAATCTATGGGAAAATGCTGATCTTTCCCTCCGTCCCTTTCAGGACTCAGAGCACAAAGGTTTCATGGACAAACTGTACGCCATCCAGGACGTGTTCATCAGCGTGCAGAACGCCCTGGACGAGGTGGCATCCTACGGAGAGAGAATCAAGAAGTGAGTATCTGTGATGCCATGAAAGAGGGGAGGAGCCTAGAAAACACATGACCGCGGCCTCAGTGAAACAGAGCGGATATTTGGGTGTCACACTGAACCACCATCACCAGATCCACATCTCCACTTTCTGTTTGGTCTCACCAGTCAGCAATCAGACGATAACACAGATGTTTCAGACCTCGACAAAACTACAGACAGGCCACAACAATAAATCTCAACGCAAAGAGGAATAAATAAAATAATAAAACAACAAATTCAGTTTCATACATACATTTCTTCAGTTTCTCTTCTATTTACAGAGAAATGCAGTTTTGAATCAGCTTCAACCTTTCAGTCTCATCAGCAGCTCTTCTTCTGCTCCTGCAGCACGGGGAACTGGACAGTGCCTTTTCTCAGCTGGCTGGCGATCGCTGCCTTATGTTTGGCCACACTTCTTCTCTACCTCATACCGCTGCGATACCTGGTGCTGGCCTGGGGTGAGTCCTGACTTCACACATGAACACAGACGAAGTTCATTATTCACACCTGCTCAAACCTCCTGGTTTTCTTTCGGCCGTAGGTGTAAACAAATTCACCAAGAAGCTTCGTGACCCCTACATGATTGACAACAACGAGCTTCTGGACTTCCTGTCCAGGGTTCCCTCTGATGTCCAAGTGGTGGGTGAAGGATGCACATGAAATAAATTCATACATATATTTTAACAGTTAGGCCCTCTGTGACTTTGTTTGGCTCAGAAACAATGACAGAGAAATAAACAAGTTTAAATAAAACTGAGCTGAAGGATCCAAACGAACCCGGAGAAAACTGGATCGTCTGTTTTAGGACTTCACTGAATCAACAAACATCTAATAAACCTATTCACTTTTCTCTCTGTAGGGCCAAACTCAAGTCTGAGTCAGTCGTTTGTGTGTTTGTCTAACTGTGTGTGTGCGCGTCTGTTTGTGTTGTTGTTGTTGTTGTTGTTGTTGGACAGATGCAGTATCATGAGCTGAAGGTCGAACCTGGACAAAGTCCCAGCAAGCGCAGGAGGACCAACCTGAGCTGACGTCTCTGCTGCATCGCTGCCCTGCAAACATTTCAGCTGTAAACAGTGTAAATGACCTTATTTATATATTTCTTGTATATTTTTGGTTAATACGAAAAAGATTGCATTGTTTTTGTTTTGTTTTGTTACTGTGGAAGGACACAGATTTATTTTCTAAATCTTATAAGGAAATACTTCACAGATGTTTTTAATCATTTTACTTTCACAGTGTAAACATGAATTACATCAGTTCTAATGTTTGTGATGTACGTGTGTCCGAAGGCTCTGCATGCATGAAGGTGATCTCCTGTGCGCTGTAAGGGTTTATTTTTTATTTTAAACTGGATGTCTCGTCTGTGTCTGATAATTATAGAGCTGCATGTTTCACTGTAGGAGAACATTTATACAAAGACATCAAATAAGTCTGATCTGGCAAAGCTAAACTCTGCATGAACGAACTTCTGTCTTGAAAATAATATTTAAACTCAAAAATAGCTTTAAGATTTCTCAGTTCAGAAGTGCAACTGTGGCTGCAAACTCACGCGATGCAAAATAACAAAAAACAGAACAAAACTGGAGGATAATTTTGAGGGATTTCTTTCCAAGTTGAGTATTTTAATTTTATGCTAATATATTTCTAAAAGAATCCATTTCACCAAAAAATCCAGATGACTTTAGTCCTGAATGTCAGCTCGTCCTTCAGCAGCTGACATCTCATTTACTGTTACTGTTGTTACTGAGCATGTTCACTTTTTGGTACTTTTGATAGTACATTTACTTCATTAAACTTATAAATACAGTTTTTTAACAAAATTCAACAAAATTAAAGTTCTTCCTCCATCACTGCCCAGAAAGGATTAAAAAGGGACCTTACAGGATATACAAACATCTAATTACTGCTGGACTGTAGAATTACACGATAAATGACAGTAAAAATGCTTTTAAGCTGTTTAAAATACCTCTTCATAGAATATGTTATGATCATATAATCAGAGACAAACCTCTCCACATTCACGTCACAGTGAAAAATATTCTGATATTCAGTATAAAACGCTAAATAACTGCCCTTTTAACGTGTTTTTCATGTTAAAACAGTAAATGCATGCTTAAAAAAGAAATGTGTATAACAAATAATATTCTATTGCACTTTATCTGATTTGATCATACTTTGGCAGGATAAACCTTCAGTGTGATAAAATATACATATTTGCATCCATAATTCAGAATGCCGTTCATTGTGTTTCGTCAGTTCGTTTTCAGTTTCTCTCTTTTCCTTCCATTTTGGGCCAAATGTTTGTGACGTACTGGGACGGACCTCCTGCATGTCACCTCAATGTGTCCAAGTGTGCATGTGTGTGGCGTTCAGGTTCACGGGGGATGAAGCTTTATCTTTCCTGTGTGCTGTTTACTCTCATCACTTCTGTCTTTTTGCACATGATCTGTTTACAGAATAATTCCACTGATTGTACTGAAGGAGCAAACTGTGTAGCATTTATCTGAGAAAATATATTTCCACACAGATCCACGTGGCTCCGTTTGGTCTTTGAGCTTCACTGCAGGAGAAATAAGTCTCACGTCAGCTTCTTGTAACTTTAAAAAAATGTTAAATATGCAGAGTTAACCGTTTGTCCATGAAGGTTCGACTTTCTCCGGATCATTGTGAGTCTTTGATTTGGATTTAAACAGATTTGTGGATGTTTGTTAGTCGACTGAATTAGAAAATGATGCTGGAACATCTCTGAGGTATCTGCAGGAAGTTCAGTCAGTTAGCATTAGCACCGCTAGCGCTTTACCGCCCAGGCTGCTGCAGATGGAGGAGGAGTCTACCTGGAGCTGACCCGCTGCCGCCCGTTGCCATGGAGACAGATGACTGAGGGCGGAGCCTCTTTGAGTGAGTGACAGCTCACGAATGTAGGTTTGTCCTGAAGTCTCTTCTGCTCCTCGGATTGGCTGGGAGTTAGGGGGCGGGGTCAGACACTGCCAAGATGGCGACAGGAGAGCAGGGCCAAACTGTTTCCGAGTGACGTCACATAGGCCTCGTCCATCTTGAACTGTCCGGTCAGTTTGAGGGAAGTTCTTCACATTTCAAACAGTCCACTCAAATGTAAACTGAGCAGAGTTCGGGGTCAAAGGTCAAACGTTACAACACGCCTTTTTTGATCATAGCTCATAATTCTCACTCTAATTATGGCTCAATGTAACTCAGCTGTCCATCATAAGTGACAATCACAGACTGATAAAACAAGCCAAAGGCGGTTAGAGGAAAAAGTTCTTTTGGTTTTAATTATTTCCGATCAGTGGAATCATAATTTCTTCCTTTTTATTTCATAAGACTGAGGACAAGTAGAGACTCATCCTCCCTCAGAGCCGGCCGAACCTCCGCCGGTCGGTCTGCGCAGAGACGCACTGAGCATGTGCGTCTCTGCGCAGAAGCCTTAAGAGCGCGTCCGCGGCGGCTGGAGGCATTACAGACAGAGAGAGGAGGACCGGAGGACCGGAGAGCCGGAGAGAACCGAGAGGAGGAACGGAGAGAACCGGAGAGCCGGAGAGAACCGGAGTGAACCGGAGAGCCGAGAGGAGAACCGGAGAGAACCGGAGTGAACCGGAGAGCCGAGAGGAGGACCGGAGAGAACCGGAGTGAACCGGAGAGCCGAGAGGAGGACCGGAGGACCGGAGAGCCGGAGAGAACCGGAGAGAACCGAGAGGAGGACCGGAGAGAACCGGAGTGAACCGGAGAGCCGAGAGGAGAACCGGAGAGCCGGAGAGAACCGGAGAGAACCGAGAGGAGGACCGGAGAACCGAGAGGAGGACCGGAGAGCCGGAGAGAACCGGAGAGAGGAGGACCGGAGAGAACCGGAGAGCCGAGAGGAGGACCGGAGAGAACCGGAGAGAACCGGAGAGAGCCGAGAGGAGAACCGGAGAGAGGAGGACCGGAGAGAACCGGAGAGCCGAGAGGAGGACCAGAGAACCGGGGAGAGCCGAGGGGAGCTCTGACTCCGGGCAGAGCCCAGAGGGGACAGCGGACCGTCCCCACCAGATGAACCAGCACGGCCGCAGACCCGGCTCCGCGCTGGGCTCCTGAGTCTGCTCAGATTCTCCTCCACAGACTCTCAGTCCGTCCTTCTGACTCTGGTCCGGTCCGGTTTCTCAGCCTCTCGCTGCCATCATGGTTCTGGCCAAAGTTCGGGCGCTGGCCATCTACTTTGACAGCCTGAACGAGAACAACCTGCCGGTGTTCTCCGGAGGGGAGCTGGTGTCGGGCCGGGTGGTGGTGGAGGTGACCGGCGACGTGCGGGTCAACAGTCTGGACATCACGGCCAGAGGAGTCGCCAAGGTTCGGTGGACCGAGTCCAGGAACACCGGGGCCAACACGGCGTACACCCAGAACTACACGGAGGAGGTGGAGTACCTGCACCACTACGACACCCTGATCGGAGAGAGAGGTGAGGTGGTGCTGATGCTACACGACAACAACACACTCCACAGCAGCATCCCGACAACAACAATAAACACAAAGTTCAGCAGCGAACCCGCTGCTGACGTCATTTTGTGCTCGTGAGCGTGAATGTGAAAGTTGATGGAGAAAGACGGCTGCAGAGAAAAGTCCCGCCGGCCGCTCCCTTTGTTTGTTAGAAGCGGTTCAAACCTGTTCAGAGACTGACGGGGTGGGGGAGTGTGAGTCTGTGTGTGTCTGTGTGTGAGAGTGTGAGTCTGTGTGAGTCTGTGTGTGAGAGTGTGAGAGTCTGTGTGTGTCTGTGTGTGAGAGTCTGTGAGTCTGTGTGTGAGAGTGTGAGTCTGTGTGTGTCTGTGTGTGAGAGTGTGAGTCTGTGTGTGTCTGTGTGTGAGAGTGTGAGTCTGTGTGTGAGAGTGTGAGTCTGTGTGTGTCTGTGTGTGAGAGTGTGAGTCTGTGTGTGAGAGTGTGTGTGTGTCTGTGTGTGAGAGTGTGTGAGAGTCTGTGAGTCTGTGTGAGAGAGTGTGTGTCTGTGTATGAGAGTGTGTGAGTGTGTGTGTGTCTGTGTGTGAGTCTGTGTATGAGAGTGTGAGAGTCTGTGTGTGTCTGTGTGTGAGAGTGTGTGAGAGTCTGTAAGTCTGTGTGAGAGTGTGTGTCTGTGTATGAGAGTGTGTGAGAGTGTGAGAGTCTGTGTGTGTCTGTGTGTGAGAGTGTGTGTGTCTGTGTGAGTGTGGAATAACATCTCAGCTGCTTCCTGTGTGTCTGTTGAAGAGATTGTGTTGGACTCCTTATTTAATCAATAGGTCCAGTGACTCAATAAGTGCAGGAGCTGATTGGTCACGTCATCTTCATCACTGGACCCAATTAGATAATTAGAGACTCATCATCATCATCATCTTCTTCAGGAAGGACTCGGTTGTCTCCACATCCTGTCCTGCTTTGTGTAAAAATCAGTTTTATATCCTGCTCGGCCTTTTGGTCGGATTTCTTTCTGATCAGTAAACAAAAATGTAATTCAGCTTGTAAATAATGACTGAGGGTGACAAATGATTCTACTTTTATTATTATTGTCACCATTTAATCAGTAAAATGTAAAAAACAACAAAAGGTCATATTAAAAAACAGAAATACAACTTCATGAGTGGGACTTCAGAGCCTGGATGTTTGGATGCATCCAGCTGTAAACAATTATAGTTTTATTTGTTCAGATCATTGTGATTGTGACAAAAAGTTCAAAGCTCAAATGTTCAGTTTTCTGTCACAGAACTGAATATTTGGTAAAAAAGAACTAAATCGTGTTAATATGAGAACTGACAGGAGAAACTGCAGCTGATGATGATGCAGATGAATCTGAGGCGTTGCACGTTCTTCTTCGTTGGTTTAATTTCCGTTCAGTGTGCGTGAGAGCTGCTGTACCTGAACTTCACTGAGAGTACAACACCCTTCCTCTCTCTGCCTCCCCCATTCCCCCCACCCCCACGCCACACACCACATGGCTGTACAAATGTGGGCATGGGCCTGTCAGCAGTGCACCAATCAGAAGGCAGCCTGTGAATTCATGTCACGATCTCAGCCAATCAGAGGCCGAGGAGAGTTGCATGCGTTGGAGTTTCCAGCTGAAGGAAGCTGCTCAGTCTGGTTCATACCGGTCTACTCCTGCTCAACTCTGTGTTGCCGGCGACTTGACTGGGGCGCACGCTCATACATGCACAAAGACACACACACACACATGTGTGCAAGCTGTGTATGACAGCTCACACACAGCGAGACAGACACAAACAGAGATACAGGCTTCAGCGGAGGAGTGCTGAGGTGGCAGGAAGCTGAAGTTCAGCAGTCGAGTCGTTTAAAACACAAACAATAACAGAAGAAAGAAGGAAGTGAACTTTCTCTCCTTAGAAGCTCTTTACTACACCCAGCTACACACACACAAACACACAAACACACAAACACTCCAAGTTCCCATCTGAATGCCAAGTGTGTTTGGGTGACACTTCAGAATCACATTTTTAAAGAAAACTGAAGATCAGCATGTGTTTTTTCAGCTGCTTGTCATTTCTCGTCTTTTGTGTGTTTGTATTTGTTGGATAAAACAAAAGGAACATTATTCAAAAGCCTTCACGGCTCCGTCTTTATGAAGCTGAACATTTTAATTCAGGTGAAGATTCAAAAGATGATGCTTGTTTTCAGATGTTTAGTTTGAGAAGCACCAACCGACAAGACTGAACATTATCATTAAAATAATCGCTCTTTTATTTATAAATGTAGCTTCCCAGTCCACTGACTGATGATAATATTCACAGCTCCAGTTTGTTGTTGTTACTGTTAGTGCATTTGTTGCCCTTATGTGACTGGATGTTAAGCAGCTGTGTATTCAGAAACCTGCTCTTTGTGTTTCAGATGAGGACTGTCCAGAGGAAGGTCTGACCGTTCTGCACGCCGGCCTGCACGAGTTCGCCTTCAGCTTCAACCTGCCTCAGATGTGAGTCGTGCCCACTTTAACTTCTTCTACTTTTAAATGTTTCATAAAAGAAGAAAACAGAAAAGTCAGAAAATGACTCAAATTCATCAGGATCTGTCTAATTTTGGAGCGGGGAGTTTTAGTGGAAACAGGATCTGAGTCCTTCTTCCCCCGCCACACACACACTAACACACACAGGACATCACCACTGATCAGCCACACTTCCTCCCCCCTCCCCCCTCCCCGTCCATCAGGGCCCTGGCCACGTCCTTCGAAGGGAAGCATGGCAGTGTGAGGTACTGGGTGAAAGCTGAACTGCACCGTCCATGGCTGCGTCCCGTCAAAGCCAAGAAAGAGTTCATTGTGTTTGAACACATCGACATCAACACACCGCTGCTGCTGGTAAGTGAAGGCCGTGCACGTGGTGCACACCTTAAAGGAACAGTCTGACACTTTGGGGAAAGATTTGCTTCCTGCCAAAGATTCAGATGGGGGGGCTTAATGCAAATATGGAGCTACAGCTGGATCGCTTAGCTTATCATAAAGACTGCAGCCAAACAAAATAAAGCAGAGCAGCAAGGAGAAACACTTTTAAATACCAGATTCAGCTAAAGATCGCCAACCACATGCTAATAACCAAACAAGTATCAAATATGAAATATCAAAGCCAGAGAAACGTTATTTATAAAAACCTGCTAATAAAATATTTACAACAATATTAACACGGTGCAAAGTATTAATAATCTGCATGCTAATCATCTTAATATCTTGTAAAAAGTTACCAACTAATAATCCCAGGTTCTGATTTCTATATCTTGTTAGCTTTGACCAAGCTTGGCTAGCTGTTTCCAGGCTTTATGCTAAGCTATGCTAATTAGCGGATGTGATTACTTGATTGACAGGCCCCTCAGGCGGGTACAAAGGAGAAGACCTTGTGCTGCTGGTTCTGTGCCTCAGGCCCGATTTCCCTTAGTGCCAAGATCGAGCGGAAGGGCTACACACCCGGTGAGTCCAGAATCCTTCCGTCCTCCAGCTCTCGTCTTCTGCTTCTTTGTCTGTCAGATTTCACTCATGTCACGTCTCTCTCAGTCTGACAGACTGATCTCTTCTCTTCTGTCCAAGGTGAGTCCATCCAAATCTTCGCCGAGGTGGAGAACTGCTCGTCCCGAGTGGTGGTGCCCAAGGCCGCCCTGTACCAGACCCAGACCTTCTATGCCAAAGGGAAGGGCAAGCAGATCCAGCAGCTGGTGTCCAACCTGAGGGGGGACCCTCTGCCCCAGGGGAAGAGCCAGAGCTGGGAGGGGAAGCAGCTCAAGATCCCTCCGGTGTCGCCCTCCATCCTGGACTGCCCCATCATCAGGGTGGAGTACGCCCTCGTGGTGAGTTCACACTGAACGGTGGCTCTGATGATGATTTAAAGCCACTAACTAATCTGCTAATGGCCAGAAAATGTAAATGATTAACTCACAATGAAGAACCTGATCGTTAACTGCTAATTATTCCTAATAAAATTTAATATGTAGTTGTTTATATCATCCATAATAACCTCATTAGTAATACTGCATTAATGCATGCGGGCCAATAACACATGAATAATTAATGAAAACTCAATTAAATAATACTTTATTAATCTCTGTTGGGGAAATTCAAATGCCACAGCAGCACAAACAAAGAGAACAAGTGAGAAAGAAATGAAATAAGACAGAGAGGACAGGTGACAAAAAACATTCAATAAGACAAAGACAATAAGAAAAAATAAAAAAGTTATAGAACACACATTAATGTTTTACAAACTATTATTAACCTGGAAGCTAACAGCCTGTTAATAACTGCTAAAAGCACACTAAAACTTCTAAAGCTTCTAATTACGCTCTAAAAAGTAGAAATATCAAATGAGACTCAGACTTGAATGAGCTACAGGAAGGAAGTCAAAGCTTCAGTTTTCACAGAGACCAGCATCCATCTGGTCCATCCTCCTGGTTCTTCTGGTTCAGTTCACACCGGAACAGGATCAGACTGCTTTTATCTATCTGGATTTTCTATTATTTTCTTGCTTCAGCTTCCTTTTAACTTCAAGTTTGGCTGCAAATAAATGTGACAAACATAACGAGGCAGCAGGAGGGAGGAAGCTGCAGTGAGCACAGTGTTCTTTTGGAACAGAGTGACAGAGTGCTGCCCGGGTTCAAACGTTGACACGTGACCTGAGGGGCCGAATTTCACTGATGGAACTTGTTCGACTGGCTCCGCTCACGCTTCATATCTTTTCTTCTTCTCCTTCCCCGCCTCGTTGTCCTCATGCTAACTCTCCAGGTTTATGTTGATGTTCCTGGCGGATTGAATTTGTCTGTCTCGCTGCCGCTGGTGATCGGGACCATCCCTCTGCACGCCAGCTCCACCCGCACCTCCAGCATCAGCAGCAACTGCAGCAGTCTGAGCTGGCTCGGCCTGTCGGAGAGACCTGAGGGTACAGACAGCAAACGCACACACAGGTTGTTTTGTTTTTCATTTGTGGCAAAAGGGCCAAGATGTTTCATGCTTGTTCTTTTCTCTTTTGTTTGTTGCAGCGCCACCAAGTTACAGTGATCTGGCAATATCAGAGTCCCACAGACGGGACTGTCTGCAGGGCTGCGACAGGTCTGACAGGGAGGACCAGGACCAGGGACCCCTCCTCACATTCATCACAGAGTTCAAATATCTCCCCCCACCACTCTACTCTGAGGTAAACAGGAAGTGACTTCAAATATCTATAATTTATCTAAAAGTTGACAGTTAATTTAGTCTGGTGAAGTAAATATATCCGGACTCTGGTGTTGACATGTATTCCTTTCATACTTTTCTGCCTGTAAACACGCAGCTCTCTGTCTGTACCCCCCCCCCCCACCCTCAGGTCGATCCCTACCCCGACCCCGTGGAGCTGTGCAGGGCGACGGACCTCAGGAGACCCGACACGTGTCCATCCCGCTGAGGAGACCTCAGAAGGCCTCTGCCCCCCCCCCCCCAAAAAAAAAAAAAAAAAAAAAAAAAAAAGCGAGCTGTGGTCAGCGTGGTCACTCGGCTTCTCCACAGATTATGTATCACCGTAGATAAGGCCAGACCTTCTGTGACCTGGACCTTCAGCTGAGAGAGTATTAGGTGTCCAGTGACACATGGACCAGGGATTTTGAGCCGCTGTGACTCTTCCATGTCCCGCGCTCAAGACGAGGCAAAAAAAGAAAGTTCTGACCCCACGACTTCACTGTAGGACTCGGGTCAGAAGAAGTCTCCTCCTGCCTCCGTACATTTTGCACATACCGTACTTACTGTTTTTCCTCCTGTGGTTTATATTACTGCAGTCTCCCACAGGCCTATATGCTACAGCAAATCTGATATTATACTCTTTAATCTAAATGGCACATTGAAAACAGGACAAAAGCGTTTCCGCGGTGAAACGATAGCCAGAGCTTGTGACTGTGGCCTGAAAGTGTCAGCGTCACTAACCGGACTTCAGGTGGAAACTGTTTTTGTGAACAAAGCCGAAACTCAATGAGAAATAAAAGAAAAAGGAAGAAGAGAGTAAAAGATTAAATAAAATGGATGACGTTACTGATGATTCACAGCAGAAATGTGTCACTGACAAACCTCGAGCACAGAAAGTAAAGCTCAACTTGTGTCTGAATGTGTGCGAATGGGAGAATGAGTGTGTGTGTGTGTGTGTGTGTTTCGGTTTAAATGACCAGGTTTAAAAACCCAGACAGGGTCTAGAGAAAAGCACAACTCCGACCAACCAAGATAAAGTACCACAAGTCGCCTGTTGGTTTCTGCTCTCGCTGTAGATTTTTTCCAGACGGGGACGTGATAAAATTTTGTGCTCTCCAAAATAACGGCAACATGTAAAAGATTAATGTTTACAGACAAATTTATCAAATTGAGAATGTTGTTCAAACACAATTTCTTCCAACTAAAACTCAAAGTACCAAGTGCAATATATTTTTGTATTTGTGATTTTTTGCACTAGTTTTTCTTATACTCTGTTGCTGTTTATTCCATTTCTGTGCATTATATATTATCTTATTGCTGTCATGATCAACTTTTGATAAAATAAAAGATTTATTTTATAAAATAATGAAACACAAATTGTCTTTACTTTTTAATATGCATGTAGGTTTTGTATCCATGTAAGAATTCATAATTTACTATGTTAATATCAGAAGTCAGGAAAAAGTCAACTCTTTCACTGACATTATTAATGCTGCTCTTCTACCTGCAGTTATTCTTACATTGTTCTACTGTCACTTAGTCAAGTCAGGGATCCTGATCTCCTTCAGACAGACAGGAGACAGATGAGAGGCAGACAGGCAGGCAGGCAGACACACAGTCAGTCGGGCAGACAGGCAGACACACAGGCAGGCAGGCAGGCAGGCAGACAGACAGACACACAGTCAGTCAGGCAGACAGGCAGATGAGAGAGAGGCAGGCAGGCAGGCAGGCAGGCAGGCAGGCAGACAGACAGACAGACAGGCAGACAGAGTCAGTCAAGCAGACAGACAGACAGACAGGCAGGCAGGCAGGCAGGCAGCCAGACAGACAGACAGACAGGCAGACAGAGTCAGTCAGACACAGAGTCAGACAGACAGATAGACAGACAGGCAGACACAGTCAGTCAGACAGACAGGCAGACAGATGAGAGAGAGGCAGGCAGACAGACAGACAGACAGACAGGCAGACAGATGAGAGAGAGGCAGGCAGACACAGAGTCAGTCAGGCAGACAGACAGACAGACAGGCAGACAGACAGACACACAGTCAGTCAGGCAGACAGGCAGATGAGAGAGAGGCAGGCAGACAGACAGACAGACAGGCAGACAGAGTCAGTCAGGCAGATAGACAGACAGGCAGACACAGTCAGTCAGACAGACAGGCAGACAGATGAGAGAGAGGCAGGCAGACACAGAGTCAGTCAGGCAGACAGACAGACAGACAGGCAGGCAGGCAGGCAGGCAGACAGACAGACAGACAGACAGTGATCTGGCTGCTTACTGTCTGTAGCTTCGGGACAAACAGCCGTCTGCAGAAAGGCTCAGGGCTGCTGTCAGCTCCACAGTTTTACCTTGGCTCATAATTACACAACACTCTCACATACAAAAACACACACACACACAAAGAACAAAACACACAATGATGAGAGGTCACATGAATAATATTTTGGCTTCTACTGTACAGACTGCTTCTGTTCAGCTGATAAACAGAAACTGGTTTGAACTGGATGAGGAGATGGAGGCACGGGGCAGACAGACAGACACACACAGATCGTTATCACGTTTTTGAACGGAGCTGGTCACGCTGCCATGAAAGATAAACTCTTCTCTGTTTCCACGTCGTTTCAGTCCTGAATGACTTTCTGCTCAGTGAGGCGCCCGAATGCCAGGAGTGTGTGAGAACAAAAGGCCTCCACAGGGAGACACTGCACATATAGGTCAAGTTGACTGAAGTCATATTTGCCTGTGAAGAGTTCCAGAGTCTGTGTATTGGTCCACATGAACGTGCACATGCACATTCAAATCAAGCAGTCATGCACATGGACACTCACAAAACGCAAGGTACATCTGAGGCATGTGGGCCGGCAGCCAGTTTACAGGGCGTCCTTGACGACTTCTAAACACAGCTCCGGTTTGGAGGCTGTGTGAGTTTCTGCAGCACAGAGTTTTCATCGCAGATAAAATGGAGCTACGCCTGCACAAGCAAACATCTCAGTGCTGACGTTGTTAGAATCCATTCCCTCCGATCACAAACTTTCCTGAAACCTTCGCCCTTTATCCCGGCATCCCGTTCATCTGCAGACAGCCAGCCAACAATCTATGGGCATTAACCAGACAGCCAAAAATAAACACAAGCTGCCTGTCAGACGGGATTTATGAGCAGTATCTACTTGAAAACCTCAGAAGAAAACAGAGTCCACACATGTGTGGACCTGACGACCTTCAGCCATGACGGTGAGGAAAGAGCTGCAGAATCCAGCGGATACTTTCCTGTTTTAATCAAACTACAGATTAAATCTGCAGCTATTTCAATGCAGAATTCATCTGATGCAAAATGCTAATGCCAGCCTGCTAACAAGCTCAGGATGATACGAGTTCGCTTGAAACATCCTGAAAAGGAGGTTGATTTTATAGGATGTACATTTATCATCAAGTCTATGACGAGGACACGTTTACACTTTGGATTGTGGGTAAAACGGTGACACAGGGACAATCACACATCACCAGCTGATCAGGCCGAGTGGAGACGAACGCTCCAAAGTATGACTGCTGTTTGGATTCACTGAAATAAAGTCATGTACAGAGGAAACATCCAAAATAAAGCAAAATCAAAATCACATCAAGTCTTCTGAAACCAGAGCTAACCTGCTGTGCTCTGTCCTGTCAGTCACAATGGCCCCGCCCCCAACCCCTCCCCTTTCCCTCGTTTAAAAAATGAACATCGTGTATCACTTCAGCTCATTCACTGACAAATCAGATAATAAAATCAGAATATAAATGAATATAATCAGAATATAAATGGCGGAAAGATTACCTTTAATGTGAGTTTAAAGTGTTTTCTGTAAGAAACACGACGAAAAGTTTACTTTTGACGTTTAAGGTGAAGTTTAATTAAATTAGTCCAGTGAATTTCCTGCTTTCAGTCAGTCTGTCCCCTTTTTTTAAAAAATGTGGAATTAAAAATATGGTGCATAAACTCACCTGCAGGTACACACCGACCCCGAGCTGTGATTGGACAGTGGACCGTTAGCCGCTAATGTTAGCTAGCTAACTAGCATAAACACGATAAGCTGTCCTAAAAATGTAAAATCAAATAATCTGATTTTAACTGATAAAATGTGTTTTTTAAAAACACCCGCTGCTGTTCTAACTCCAACGAATACAAAAGATGATTAAAAATACTTTTAAATCTGACAAACTGCACGAAGCTGCAGCGCTAACAACACCTGCTTCAGTTTACAGGAAGTTCAGGTGTGAATGATGACGTTTCTCACCGGAAGTCAAGAACAACAACAGCAATAAAAATGTCTGAATAACACACGCACAAAAAAAAAAAAAAAAACACAACACAACAACAATGACAGTAAACGAAAACGTGCAGCTTTCCGCTGAAAGAGGCAGCAAAATTTAGATTTAATTTAGAATTAATAAAAAAACGACCATCAGCTCCAAATGACCCGTGATGACGTAATTACGTCATTAAAAGTGATGTTCTGATGTTTTATTTGAAGAATAAAGTCAAATATGTTGTTGTCTCTAAAATGAAATGGAAATGGAAGCCTCTGCTGATCACAGTAACTAAAAGTGGAAACACCGTTCTTCTGAATATGAATCACACTTTGAATTTATTTAGAATGGGAAGGATTGTGATTTGATCATATAGTTTCAGCTTTATTAACTTTTTATTCGGGTTTTCTGGTTTAAATGAAACGTTTCTTTGTTACTATTTTATTAATCACATAGTGAATAAAATAATAATCAGATTTCTATAGAGTGAAGATGATATCAGTTGCAGATCAGGTCTCAGTAAAGCAGCAGTGAGGAAGAGGAGCATGTTGAAGGTCAGTCTGTGGCGCCTCCTGGCTGCTGATCTGCAGCAACACAACGCAACACAACTCAACTGAACCTGCACCTCCAGAGTTGAGTCTCAGCTTCCTTCATTTCCTGGATGATGTGGAGTCAATGCCAAAACAAAGTTTTATCAGCATCAGTCAAAACACGAAAAACGTTTTCACTCAAACCTTCCAAAAAGCCAATCTCTACATCTAACTACAAACATTTTTATTCTGCCGTTTATTTTCAAACGGAACATTTACATGTTGGGTTTTTTCCAATTTTATGGTTCTTTGTCCAGCACTTTACCTGACTGTAGAAATCACGTTAACTTCACTCATACTGAGTTTGTTCTGAACATGCTTCATATTGAAATAATCAGCCTGAGACAACAAATGAACACAACGAACCCTTTATGTCATATAAAAACTACTTTCAGTTCATTTTCATGTGATCTTTTGTAGTTTACTCCCATATTTCTCCAAAATGAATGTGCTAAATCTAAAATAAGAACAACAGGAAGGTGAAGAAGCAAAGAAGACGCAGCACACAGATGTTTGTAACAGAGCCTGTATATTTAAAGATTTTTTTCTTCTGCAAAATACAAATACTAGCACATTTCTGAGTGAGGGCATTGCTGTACATGATCTGAGGTGCACTTCATCTTATTCTGAGAATCATTGTCTCCAAGTGGCGACAAAGTCCAGCTTATGCCGCTAACAATCTGAGTGTATTAGACTTGAACTCACTGAGGAGGGGGGAGATGCATTTACAGTGCAGAGGACATTCACTGATGTCACCATGACATCATCTCATCATCTCATCGGGGCTTCTGGAAACATTTTTGTCAAAGTCCAGGCAGTTACTGATTAAAGAGTCAAAAAAAAAACAAACAAAAAAAAAAACAAATATACAGGGTTCTTCACACTTTGGTTAGTTTACACTCCACGTTTCTTTGTGTGAGCATCCCAGCCTGGAGCCTGAGGACAAGCTCCTGGCCCCCCCAGAGACGACATTCATCATAAAAGAAAAGGAGTGCAGGAGAAAACGTATCTGGGCTCTGCCCTTTAAAAAAAAAACAAAAAAAAAAAAAAACAACAACAGATATTTAGCAGGTTGTAATTAAACAGAAGCTGGTTTAAACTCGAGCAGCTTCAGGGATCCAACTTGGTGAATTTAGTGGCTGTTTTCAGTAAACGGGGGGCATGCAGTGCAGACCTGTGGCCGAGGGTTTGAGCTCCAAATATACAGTTCTTAAACCAAAATATTCAAATGTGAACAACCCTCAGCCACCTCAGTCTCTTTAAAAGTAAGAAAACAAAAATGTGAATAAAACTCAGCAAGACTCTAACTACTGTGTCCGGCCTCTGGCTGTGCTGGTGTCAGGCCCGGCTGAGGTTCAAGGCACAAAGGACTCAACACGTCCACAAAGCTGTGCAGCGGCGGAGCAACACAAACTCTGAATTTAGGCTGAAGTAGAGCTGCACCATTCATCCCAAAGCAATTCAATTATGATTTGACAAAGTGCAGAAGCTTCAGTGTCACAGAACAGTCGTGTGTTCTGGTCTAGAAATCCTCAAAATCAATAATGATCATCATGTGATTTCTTTTTTTATGTGCTGCCACATTTTGTTTTACTTTAGACTTCATACTTTACTTTTGTTTGCACAAGGCAGATCTCACAGCTGTAACTTCTTATTTTTTGAGTCACTTGGCCTCGTCCAAAAAACCAGCTGTTCTACCAGTGCTTTTATTTTGGCAGGTGTAAGTATTTCCTCCTCCGCTGCTGGTCCAGCTGAATAATCAGCACACTGATTTCAGTTGTGGGAGACAGCAGATAGTTTGTGCTCTGTGAGATAACGTTGGGTTTGACACCAGCTGAACAGCAGACTGTAAGTTTTTACTTCGGGTGGGGCACAACTAAAAATCTCCCTGAATGTTTGCTAGAAAATATTTTGCACCTCCCTGCCTCTGCTCCTTTTATTAGTTAATCAATAAAGCTGCAGACATCCAAAAATATCAATTTGATACAATAAGGAAACCTTTTTAAAGGAAAACATCCAAAAGTTTGTGCAGTGAAGCATCACTGTCCTGTTATGGCTTTCACTGCGACAGATAAATCCTGCCAAAACTGTCTCTGTGCCTCATCTACACCTCCAGTTTCATCAGCTTCAGCGAGACTTCAGTCTGATGTTTGAGTCTGTTTGATTCTTTGTTTCCGGGGAAAATATTACAGGCCAGAGAAAAGCCACAAATGGAGACCTATTTTAAAGCACAGCTGGAATACGTAACAGTAATATTGAAATATTGTCAATGAGCGAGAATTTATCTAAAAACCTTCATATAGATGTTTTAATTGAACATTTCAATGACTAATCACATTAACACTTAACTTTGTTCTCTTTTCTTTAATAAAAAAATAATCTGTAATTTCCCTTTTTCAATCCTTTCTAGTTTTTGTAATTTTCTATCCCTTATTGCTGATAATGAGCTTCATCTTCTTCCTCTTTAGCTCTCGCATTTGAGTGAAATCTGTATTTTTAATGTACAAACACAATTTTTTCAAGTAAAAAAATAAAAGTATTTTAGTCGTGATTCAGTTTCAAAGGTTATTATTTTCTGTGCTTCCATACGTTTGTGGGTCTGGATTAGATTTGTCTTCACATCGACTGAAGTCTGTCTGAAGCTTCTACTCACTCACAAAAACGTCCTCAGTCACCATTCCTCACACCAACATTTCTCTCCCTCTCTCTCTTCCTGTACTTCCTCATGCTCTCTCTTTCTATCTCTCTTTTATTTGCCATCATTAACCTTCCATACATTAATATTTTTAAAATCTTCTTTTTGTTTCTATGTGCGCAAAAAAATGTTGAACCTGCAACACGGCCTGTGCAGCGTGACTCCGCCTCCACCGCCTGCTGGCTCCATGTGATCGAACTCAAAGTAGCTTCACCGTTCAGAGTACCAGACTTCTTCACTTTGACCTGTTTGTTAGTTTGCATACATGTGCACATACGTGAATGTGCGTTTCACTTAAATCCCCCCGCCCCCCCAGAACACACACAAAACAAACATTACATGTACGTCAGAAACATCCTGGACCGGACGGTTTGTGGAAAACTGGAAGAAATGGAGCTGAAAACAGAAAGCTGTTTGAGATGTGTTCATAGATATCACATATTAATTATCGATCAGATTATGATTAACCTTTTGTTTCTGACTGCTCATTAAACGGTTTGATTCTCTTTTTGGAAATCTGTCTTCAGATCGTTTCCTACAGGTTTTCTCCGTCAGTCCTGAGCCCCCGTCCCCCTCTGCCCCCACGTACATGTTACCATTACACATATAACACACCCACTCAGTACAAGGAGAATATGATGATGATAATAATAATAATATTAATAATAATAATAACACTATAAGGTAACCTTCCTAACATCTCCTCTCTCTGGTTGGACACACCCCCCCATCATGTGGCCCACCCCTCCGTTAGCCTCATACGTTTGACTGACGGGCTGTGGCGCTCCTCCTGCCCAGACAGAGGTCGGAGCAGGAAGCTGTCGTTGCCATGGTGATCCTCACGCTCCTCGCTGCCCTCGTACGAGCTCCCGCAGCTGGACGCGCTGTCGCCGGGGGAGTGGCCAGCCTCGTTGGGGCCGTGGCCAGAGGTGGAGTATCCAGCTGTGGTCAAGCCCCCTCCCAGGCCGGTGCCCACCATGCCGACGCTCCGGTCTCTGGGGGGGGAAGCTGGCTCAGACTTGATGTGCAGGTTCTGGTGACCTGGGGCGAGATTTAGGTTTGAGTTCTGACACAAGTTCCTGGAAGACAAGACGGAGGGGTCGTTACCATGGCAACAGCTGGGGCTTCAGGGAGTAATGTTAAACACGATCTACGTTCTCAGTATCATCTCCAGAACAGGTTCAGTCTTAACGGGCTCACCCCATGTGTCCGAGCGCCGGATGCTGCCAGTTTGTGACTGATCCCAGACCAGAGCCTCCGTATCCGGACAGGGAGGACAGGTCGGACCCCAGGGAGAACTCTGAGGGAAACATGCACGGAAAGTCCTCCTCAGAAACCAGATCCAGTACTCGGAGGCCTCCTGTCTGTGGCAGCACGGCTCCACCGTACTCACCTGTGCCGTAAGAAGAGGTGAGCGTGGACGGATACCCGCCCATCCCCGGTCCGGGCAGAGTCGGGGCGGCGATGGAGACGGCAGGAGTGGACAGAGTCTGAGCGGTCTGAGAGTGATTTATTCTTTGGTTCTGCAGAGACAGAGACCGGGATCAGTTATTACAGACTGGACCAGCTGCTTCTTGTTAACTCTGTTTGTTTGGCTCATGATTTCCTTCTGAATCAGAATTTGAAATGATGTGACCGAGTCACCACGGAGCTCTGGGCCCGACCCGGTCCTGTTTCCACATATTTCAGATTATCGACAAGAGAACAGAGAGCTGAATGTATCAGCAGCTCCTCAGAGCAGAACAGAAAGATTTCTCTTTGTGGTCGCTTTGTTTGTGTCCAATAATACACAAACTAAAGGACGTCTTCTTCTACGCACCAACATGAGGTCAAAGTCCTCACGCGCTCCAGTTAATTCATCAGAGTCGAGAAAATGCAAACGAAAGCGAGTGAAACTGCCGGAACACTCACGATGGTCGGCATGTTGTTGCACTTGTTGGAGGGCGGCATCAGGGTCCGGAGGTCCGGCTTGCGGCTCATGCTCATCGAAGGTGGACTCTTGTCCTGCAGGTTTTTGGAGACTCCTGGAGACAGCAGGCTGGGGGAGGGGCAGTGGCTGCTGTAGCTGCCGTTTCCTGGAGAGAAACCCAGAGGGGGGGGGGGGGGGGGGGGGGGTCAGGTCTGACCGTCATCTGGTCTGTTTGGGATATTTGAACATACAGTATTTCTAGTTTCATGATTTAAATTGTTATAATACAGAAGCTGCTTATTAAGTCTGTGCTTCACTCCTCTAAACACCAGGGGGAGCTAAGGAATACAGTCAGGTTGTATTGAAGTCAATGGGAAAATGGTTTTAAAACCGAGTGGCATTGGCAGGATGTGAACTCACCCATGTTGGAGACCACAGTGCTGGCCAGCTCTGAGCCCATCAGTCCTGCAGACGGAGAGCACACAGTCAAACATACATGACTCAAACAGGATTGGAAACTCTTCACACACACCAACACACACCTGCATTTCCAGTGCTGGGGGGCCGCTGAGGGGACATGCTGTTTCTCTGCAGGGAGGGGTGTGTGTGAGAGATGGGCAGCAGGTTGTGGTTCCCTAGACCGCCCCCTATGCCTGGGTGGGAGTACAGCAGGCCGCCGGCGTTGCTGCCTGAGATGGACCCCCCCATGTCATAGTTGGAGGGGGGCAGACCCTGCTGGGCGGGAAACACGACACCGGTCAGCGTTACTGAGCAGACCCACGTGACCCTGCGGAGACCTGAACCCAGAGAGGAGCTTACACAGATTCTCTGCCTGTTGATCATCAGGTCGATGTCCTCGTTGATCTTGCGGTACTTGTCTTCAGACTCCGGGCTCTGGCCGGCTGAGTCGTCGGCCTCGATGTCGGGGCTGTCGCAGCCATTTAAACCCTTTTTACGCAGCGTCTGGACAGAAGGAGAAGAATCAGGGACACGTTAACACATCACTGAAGCTCAGAATGAAGCACTCCTGCTGAGGAGCCCTAAACCTTCATTCTGTCTGATGAGCATCAGTGCTGCACCAGCTGACTGCCCCCCCAGCCCAGTTAGGGGCGATACCCATCCAGATTATTAGCAACCAAAGCCACTGATCACCAACATCTTAAGCTTTTCAGTCAGATACAGTAATTTAGTGCTTTTTCTTTAGTTAATCTGTAAAGAGAGTTAGAGACATCAGCTTTAGCAGCTCAGAGGCCCACTGCTGGTTTCTGCCACTAGGTGGAGCAACAGGAGCAGAAATAGCCCAGTCTGAGCCTTCATCATCATCTTCATCATCTGCGTTTGATCACACAATCAAAAGTTTCAACAGCTGGACTGATGTTTTTCTCCTGAAGTGAGTGACTGTGCCGTGAAATCTGGAGCAAGCGAGCGATGAAGAGGAAGATGAAGGTGATGATTCAGTACAGTTTGTGGTTTTGGCTCTCAGCGTCCTGGTTCAGCACTTTACAGCCCATTAGTCCAGTCTGTCACCGGATCACACACACACAGTCCAGCTATCCCACTCATCCCAGTCATGTCCACCTGTTTGGCTTTGCAGACGGGGAGGGGGAAAGGGGGAGGAGAAGGGTGAGGCAGCTACCACCAATGCTGGTGTGGCGAGCGGCCTGATGGCCGTAGAAGGCTATTTTTTACTCCAGTGTTTCTCGTCACTCCCTCCCTCCCTCACAATCTGTCAATCTGGCTCCTCCATTTAAACACAACACCGACCACACACACACTGTACGCAACGTTACTACTACACACTCACTCCTTCCTCCCTCCATAAACAGAGCTGGACCCTGATGGGGAGGAAGAGCGTCGGATTATTTTACTTCAGATACTCTGGCTGCGTCTGTATCAGGAAGGGAAGAACAAGTGGAGGGAATTTTCTTTTTTATTTTCCACAACTCAACAGGAATGTTCGTGTCAGGGGGTGTGTGTGTGAGTGTGGTGGCAGGTGGTTTGAACAGCTTCCTGGAGACAGCTGAGGAGGGAAGGAGGGAGGGAAGGTGCCATAATAAGATGCCAGCCTTCGTCCCTCAGCTTTTTGTCTCCATCGATTTCCTTCGAGCTGCTCTTTTTTTTCCGTGGGTGGGCTTCTTCTTCTTCTGCCACCTCAGACGATGCTGTGTGTGTGTGTGTGTGTGTGTGTGTGTGCCAGGGAACATGACATGCAGCTTTTACAGCTTCCCACCACTCCTGCTCCGGCAGCAGATGGAAGTTTTGTCCAAAATTAGAGCAGCGAGTATTTACAGTCCCAAACCTTCATGATCTACAGTGGAAGAAGAAGAAGAGCACCAGTAACGTCTTATTTGATGTCCTCAGAATTTCCTCTAAAATGTGCAGATATTTATCTATAATTACTTGTAAATGTAAATTTCCCTATAGTAAGAAATAAACAGGCATTTCAATAAAAATAAAAATACCCTCCTTGGGAATCACAGGGGACATTTGTCTTCAGCCTCACTGACTTTCATGGTTAAACATCTGAACTCATTGGTGAAGATGAGACATGTGGCCTCCTGAGCTTCATGACCTCACAGATGAGACAAACGTCTGAGTCGTCCGTTTGACCAAAAAGAAATTTCCACTCAAAAGAAATTTAAAGAGGAGAAATTCTCCGACAGTTCAGAGAAAACTAAATCTGAACTGTTTCTCTGAATCGTCCTCTGAGCCATGAGCCTCAGTTTGACTGGAGTTCACTGTGAAAGTTAACAGCTGATCAGTTTACTGTTAACTACTGAGACAGTTATCGACATTCAGCTGAGAATTAAAATCCACTTTTACTGGCATTTCTTAAATTTGTGTTTGTACTTTTCCTGAAGAAAATGATCTGAATACTTCAAACAAACAAACAAACTGAAATGAAATCTCCGACTTTCACTTCAGAAAAACAGCAGAAACAGAAGAAGGCGGTCCAAGTTCAGGGACCCAGACTGAAGTGGACTGAAGTGGACTGAAGGAAAAGAGGAAGGAGGGAACTGAGACTGCTTCGGCTGCTTCTCTTCCTATCCTTTATTTTCCCCCTGTGGTTCACACACACACACACACACACACTCAGCCATTCACAGGCAAACCACAGACACACTCACCGCCCGTCATGACTATTCTTAGCCGTGTTCTGCTCTATTTTTAGACCACTACCAGTTTCCAGCCATTTAATGGGGAGGGATCACAGCCAACACAAAGGAACTGGACTGACTCTGAGAGCGTGCATGTGTGTGTGCACAACCTTAGTGAAGACTTCATCTGTTTCTAATCTGAAACAGCATGGAACCACAGTTAAACACACACAGACGCACACAGACACACACCCACTCACTCCAGGCCGAAGCAAAATAAGGTTGACGGAGTAAAAGTGAGGAATGCAGAATTCCTCCGATTTATAAATAGCAGCAAGTTTCCCAGGCTAAATGAACACAACACAATGAGCTGATAGCGATCTACACTCTGCGCACAGACACACACACACACACAAACTAAAAAAGATGGCCAAAACAAAGGAGCCTCTCTTCTGCTCTGAATTCCTGTTTGGCAGATATTTGATTGGCCAATCATCAAACAGCCCCCCTGCTGGATGACTCCCCACCAGCCAGAGTCAATCAGATTATTAGACAATTTAATCCCATTTTTCAATCAATAATATCTGGAAAAAACTTTCTATCAGGAATGAATGAACTCGTTTTAACGGAGAGCTGAAGTCATTTACTGTCATAAATTCTCTAGAAATTTGAGTTTTCTCTTTAAATGTCACCATCTGGTTTAATCTAACTCAAACACAACAACGTGTCGGTGCTGTCAGGTACTCTCAGTCTATTTAAAAACTCACTGAACGCTGCTGGATGACATCACATCCTAATTTACATATTATGAATATAATTTACAGTTTATATTTAGAAACAAGTTTTTATTCTGTTCATAAACATGTTTGTATTTAAATGACGGCCGTTAGCTGTAGAATCATATTGATGAGACTGTGAGCTGCGCACACACACGCACACACACACACACACACACACACACACACACACACACACACACACACACACACACACACAGGGTGTACACTGGTCTGAGCTTCAATAGAAACTCATTAAAACTAAATGAGAAGCACAACTTGTTTGTTGTCTTCTTCGGGGTTGTGTATGACGAAGCAATCAAAATAATTCCTTTTTTTACTCTCGACAGATATCAAATGACTTCAGTGTTTTATTTGTTGTTTTTGTGCGACGACCATCAGCCATGTTCCAATCTGCATGTATTTCTTGTTTTACTTTGAAAACTGTGTAGAGACTGATCTGATGTTAAAGAGCAGCTTCAGCTGACGTTTAACACAACAACAACACACAGTAAGGTGGACTCATGGTGCAGCAGCAACACTCTGGCTGGTTTCAGACTGTGTGGATGTGAAGAGGCCACCAGGACAGATTACACTAACGAGCTGAACGGGATTGTGAGGGATTACAGAGGATTAGAGAGCGTGTAAACCTGAGTGTTACGGGCCGGCCAAGAGGCCATGTGCTGGGCCGCGTGGAGGGAAACACTCAGGTACACACACACTTACAGGATGCACATGTGAACACAATGAGCACACAAACGCACTCGGGCCAACAGTGGTAACACCCGTCCTGCCCGTGTTTATGCCAACAAACATGGGATTTGTTTTTTCAAGTTTAAATGTAAAAAATACACAAACTCAAACAGGAAAACAAACAACCCTGAGATTTATGAATAAAGTAAATAAACCGGCAGGTCAGACCGGAGAAGATACTGAACCTGATCTCAGTGAATTTTTTATTAAAACGTCCATTTTCATATTTACCTTCCTGACTGACTCCAGGATCAGCACTTAAGTCTGACCTCAGGGACAGTTCACTGTGTGTCCTCCCTGTATGTCCACTGTTCATCAGTGTGTGTGTTTGCATGTGTCACACACACACACACACACTCATTATTGTGTTCCTCTAACACTGTTACATAAGCCGAGGCAAGACGAGGTTCGGTACAAACTGTGCTGCTGCAACACTACACAACCCCCCCACACCTGAACACTGAGGGTCAGACTTACGTCCACGATGTCAGAGTTGGTGCGGCTCTCGTGGGGCTCGTTGTACTCGGTGTATTTGAGCAGGACTTTGTCCATGTCGGTGCTGGCGTACTGGAACAACTTATTGGTGCTGTTGAAGATGATGAGTGCGATCTCACAGTCGCACAGCACACTCAGCTCGTACGCCTTCTTCATCAGACCAAACTTACGCTTGGTGAAGGTCACCTGGAGGAAATAACGGGACACATTAGAACTCATGGCTGCCATGTTTTGGAGCTTTATTGGTTATTGATCAGCTTGATTAGATTTTAGCTCACTGACTGGATTAATGCTACCTCTTCCTGTAAAGAGCTGCCAGCATGGACATCATTAATCTGAACAAGAGATAACTGACATACTGGAAATCTAACAATAATAATATTTTGTCTACCATTCAATTTCATTTCCACTGATTTCAATATGAGCTGATTCTCTGACTATTAATCTGATTCATATGTTCTGGTTCTGTAAGAGAATCTGGATCAAATCTTTTAATCCATAACAGTTTATTTTGTTTTATATTTTATATATATATGTATGTCGGACATCACAGTAAAAGCTCAATAACCTTCATATCTTCTTGTAAAACAATAATTTTATCAAACATTCTTTAAGTAATGTAGATTTTTATGTATAGATTATGAAATGAAAAGCCATGAAAATGAACTGATTCATAATAAACAGTAGAAATGAAATAAACGCTGTGTGTTCTGTGGTTTAAGGAAAGCGATGGGGTCAGTGCTGCCCTGCAACATGGGTCAGGAAGCACATGTGCCTGCATTTCCTGTCATAACAGGAAGTGAGGAACCGCTCCCCCAGACTTCTTCAGACTTCTGTGTGTGTGTGTGTGTGTGCGCACACTGTATGTGTTAACTGTATGTGTGATAATTGTGCACATGCAAAAGTCCCATTGATAATAAGCTGTTTTCACACAGTGTTTTCTGCATCGAGCTACATGCTGGATTCAGACGGCCCAGTCAGATGCAGTGTGCCGATCATATGACACGATATCACCACTTAGAGGAACTTTACTGTGTGTGTGTGTGTGTGTGTATTTATGGCCCTTGTAGCTTTGCTGGTTGAAATTTGAATGATTTGAAGGAAGACGGATGTTTTTGTCGTCACTGGACTTTTTTATTTCATGTTCATAGCAGTGTGTCTGAAGGCGTCTCTGTGCTTACGTGTCTGTTTCGTTCATCCATGATCCGAGCTATCTGGATCTTTTTTCTCCCCATTTTGGTTATTTTCTCTGTTTGGTTTTCCTTTTTACTTTTCTCACAAATGTTCTCGTCTTCTCCTCCGGCTCTTTTGTTTGACTTTCCAGGTCCTCACAGTTTTTCACTTTTCAATCCCAAACTGCTGGTTGGATTCCTGCGGAAACCAAAAAGGCAACAAAACACAAAGATTATTAGGATTAGCATTATTCAAAAGCATATGCCTGCACATGGATGACAGGAAGAGGATAAACCGGTTTGAGGGTCCTGTCACACAACTGCTAAAGAAAAAACGACAAAAGCATGCAAAACAAAACCATCCCAGACAGCAACGTGTACGAACACAGCATCTGATCGCGTGTGGGTACCTTCGCATGATGTGTTTCAGAGTTTAACCGCCGTGCACGCACAGACAGGCAGCGTATTATCTGCCTCATACCGGTCCCTTCACTGCTTCTGTACCCCCGACACACCCATCACCCCGAGTCCTGGGGGGGTTATCGTCCGATCAGGAGGAAGTGAAACAGCCGGTGGGTCAGAATGCAAATAATACAGACACACAAGTATGTCTGTTCACTTTATACAACAAACACATCTGAAGATCTTTGAACTGCTCGTCAGAAAACTTTCTCTTTGCAAGGAACTGAGACGGATCGATGACTTCATTTATGTCGAGCATATTTAATATAAAAATGCTTTAAAGACAGGCGGTGTAAACACAGAAGAAGAGGAAGAGGTTGTGTTGAAGGACAGAGAGGAGAGAAGAAACGATATTAACAGTCATGAGGAGGAAGTGGGAAAATATGTGTTATACTGTGAAAACAGATCTGTACAGGACTGTCTGTGTGTGTGTGTCATGTGACCCATGTCTTGTTCCTGAAGTGGAGATTAAGAGCTCGGGTCAACAAGTTAACTGGATTTTCACACACGCTGAGACAGACACAAACACACACTCACACACACGACAGGTTTTCATGGCAGCTTTCAGGCGTCATCAGGAGTGACAGGAGAAAAAAAGACGACGGGCTTCATGGCGAAGGTGTGAGAGTGATTCTCCCCCTGACAATACACCTCTTCATCAACACCAGCATCATCTGATATAACATGGCAGCAACAGACTGATCCTAAACTAAACAATGACACACCCAGTGCCATTTCTGAAAGTCATCTCTGAAGAGTTTGAATCTAAAAGGAGAAAAAGTGCTTCCAAAAACCATCAACAAAACAAACTGGATGGTAGAATCAGATGATTAGTTTTAACTGAAGCAACAAAATCTGAACTCTCCATGTAAACCTGCCCAGACACACGCAGGCCGTTTTCTACCTCCCGTTGGAATCGAACTCGTGACTTTCCTGCTCAGGACTCGGTGTCCACATGCTGTCCGCTCACACTGAGCTGGCCTGATTTTTACTGTTCATCCAACAAAACTAAATTAATTACCCTGGAAACATTTTTCTGTTTTTTACAGAAAATAAATCAGCAGATTAATTAACAGCAACAAAGATAATAACAATGATCCTCTTTTCTCGGAAGGCGTGTGGCTGTGAACTGCCGACCTCTGACACGGTAGATAATTGATTCGTTTTGCCACAACAAACCGCTTTGATGAAGTGGAGCGATGTGATGCGGCGAGCAGCGACACGCCAGCTGGGGAGCGTTACATGAATATCTGGAGCCTGAGTCACGCTGCCTGACTGAGCCTCTACCTTCACTTCAGGAAAACAGCACTCGGATCAACACGGTTTAAATTTAGAGCGCCGGCAGTCCAGCTCACTCAGCATGTTGTAGTAAAGCAGAGACAAGAGATGTTCAGGGGAGATTGTGTTAAACTCTCGAAATCGATGTGTGTGCGTTTGTGTTGTAACTCAAATAGAGTTTGATCTTTTCCACGATGACACTCCAGTCCCACAATCCTCCCTGTTATTTATAGACTCGGCGTAAAACAGACGGACTCCAAAAATAAAAGAATGAACTTTTTACCCCAAACAACAATACGACGGGTTTTTGGTTCCCAGACAGAGAAAGAGACTGTGGAGCTGAGGAGAAGATGGAAATCAGCCATCTCACGCCGTCCTCAGCTGCTCCCTCGCTTTCTCTGAGACCCGCCAATTATTTTCCACCAAGCTGAACCTCAGAGAGGGAGAGAGAGAGACACTGACTGTCTTTGGTGGACAATGTGCTCAGATCGTCCACCAACACAACACAACACAACACTCTAAACACATAATGAGGGAAGTCAAAGTTCGACCCTCCAAACTTTACACAAGTGCACAACTATTAGTGTGTTCATTGTGTATTAAAAGAGAAGTGGTTAAACCTACATAGACACACACACACACATATCTGTGTATAGGTTAATGTCCATGTTGGAGACAGACGCAGACAGTCAGGACTTCCTAAGTCATAAACCTTAAGGGGGGTGTTTAACGGAGGAAGATGAACTGTCGTCATCATGATCATGATGATCAGGACGCACAGGAGGGACATTTTCCCTGAAGGATGACTCAAGTGATGAATCGCTGCTGAGGACGAGGTTGCTGATACTTGACTGATCATTTCATTGATCAAGCTCAAATTGTCCAAACCGATGTCCCCTTTGCAGAAGAACAATGATTGAAATTATTTTTAAAGTTTAAAGTTCGCTGAAACAGAAACAGAAGAAAGTTCTGCAGCTTCAGCAAATGTTGAGTCTGTGTTGGACATCTGTGAGCGTCCACACTGGGGGGACAGGGGACACACAGCTAATGAGTGACATGTTGTGATGGTATTCCGTGGTAGGACACTCTGCGTTTCCATATGGGAGCGCCGGGGACGGTGTGCGGGACAGACAGGAGCTGGATGGACAGCTGTGACACCCACCCACCTCCTTCCCTCCATCGCTGCCTCCGACTGCACTGGAGACTTTCAGGAAGGTGTTTAATCTTTTTTGATCTACCTGGAACTGAACTGGACATCGATTTCAAAAGGAAAAGAGCTGAGTCAGCGAACGCGGACTATTTCCAACTGAATGAAGCAAATTAAAGTTTTAAAGCTATAAAAGACCACGGAGGCATCAAACTGCCAAATTAACAAAAGATTGACTGACCACGTGTAATCAGAGAGGTGTCAGTCCGGCAGATTACACCGGAAAGAAAAGGTGAGGTATTTTCAGGAGGAGTTTGTGTGCTCGAGACCAACAAAACACAGCAGTGGTGGACTGGAACAAAGACCAAAGAGCAAAAACCATGACATTCCTCTGCACTTCGCTTGACCTGATTCTGAACTGAGTCACGACACAAAGAATCTGAATCAAACTGAACCACAAAATTCTCAAAGACTCAAAAGTTCTGAAGAATTTCAAATATCCCTAACGATTCCTATATTGTCTCATTTTCCTAACGATTCCCAAGCTGACTCCGATAAAACACATTCTTAACCATTTTCATCCTGGAACACGCTCCCAGGCAGCAGAAACGTAAACTTGACAAACGATAAACACACAATTAGCTTCGCTATAAATGTGTCTCTCAGTTCTTTTAAGGAGTGGTTATGTTTAGAACTTTAGTAAATGTATGGCCTTTAAATGTTCATGTCGACCAACCAGGAAGCCCAAAAGACAAAGTTTGGTATCAAGGCATGAAAGAAAACGGAAAATCTTTTGATGCTTTTGGTTTAAAATTTGACATAAGCATATTGAATTGTTTCAGAGTTGTATTTTTTCACCTCTTTGAGGGCTTAGTGAGCTTTTCACTGTGTACTTCCACATGTAGGGGTTAGTGAGTGAGTTACGAAAGCTCCAGAATAAAAGAATGAAAGTGGAAAAAGCCAATAAAAGAACTGCAGCTCCTGATGAAGCTGCTGCGTGCGTGGGGATCGTCCTCTCTGGCTGTACGACCACATGACAGTCACTGAAAAGGTCAGAAACAGTGAACAGCAGATTTCTGCATCGCCGGCAGGTTTTGGCTGACAGGCGTCCTCTGTGTCCGACCGAGGAGCCGAGAACAGTCAGAGCAGCATCCAAACATCGCTGGACACGGACGTCTACAGATTACACAGCTGTAAAACACACATTTCCCCCCTCAGTAAAGGCTAATAAGTGTCTGAGCCACATGTTGGCAGACGAGGCAGAAAAACTGGAAGACAAATTTCAAAAGAGTCTCATCAACTCGAAGAAAACAAAAACGGGCTGACTTTAAAGGTCTGAGCTGCAGACCAGGTAACCTGATCAGATACATGTGGTTGGCTCAGGGATCTCCCTCTATAAGCAGTGAGTGAGTCACTCTGTGGCACAAACACCACATGCTCAGCCTGACAGACTGATGTCACAGCGTCTCCAGAGGACACGTCTGTCCCGACTTTCAGGCTTAGGAGACGCCGAGAGCTTGAGGTCACGATGTGTGACGGTGTCATCTCTGCGAAAAGATGGAGCAGAAGACCCGTTCAGCTCAGAGCTCAGAGACTGTCTGCTGACCGTACAGCGGCGGGCGGACCTGACCTTGGTTGTCATGGTTACAACCATCATCACAAGGACTGGCCTACCAACCAACACCAATAACAAGGATCGTGTCTTGGTTAGTTTCGGGAAAAACATGGTGATTCGGGTTAAAATAAGAACTTCCTCATTATCAGACCATTTCCGTCATCGTGGTTACAATAACAACAGCGAATGGAGGTGGAACTGCAGCTGCCAGGCGGGAATCGAACACGCCGCTCTCCCATTCCGTTGCTGACCCGTCCGTCCAGCATGACCTCGTGTTGATGTGGGCTCATCAGCCCGGTCGACATCACTTCGACCACTAGGTGTCACCTAGCAACAGAGCCTACGATGAGGTCATAATCACCTGCTGACAGATGACCAATGGGCTCGTTCAGGAAACCCCCAACACCTCAGAGGGCCAGTTTTGCTTTCAACACTTCGCTCCTCCATCTTGTGGCCCCTCATCTGTGCCAAAATCTAGTTTCCAAACATTCATTATTTTATCAAATTGATTTCATTTTGTCTTTTAATCCAAACCTTCAGGTACATGTTTAACTTTCCGTCACTGAAAAACCAACAACTGGATTCAATATCAGGGTGATTCATGAATAACTGACTGGTTTAAATTTGCTAATAAAACAATGAATTGGAATACAACAAAAATATAAATGTGTCCAAATCAACAGAGCTGCAGCTTTCAGAGAAACATTCACATTTGTCATAAAGTTGTCACTTTTGTGTTGTTTGTGATTGTTTGTGTTGCTACAAACCCAACAACTTTCCAAATAAAATCTGTGTGACTGTTGATTAACCAGAGTCACTGTGAAGTCTCATTTTCTCAGGTCAGCTTTGAACAAACAAACTTTGGAGAAAGGAGAAGCTGCTAAAGTTCTGCGCAGGGACGGGTCAGTGACGGAAGCTGGTCCGGACCGGGACCTGGTCTGGTCTCTTACCGGGAGCCGCTGTTTGCTGTCCTGATGCCGGCTGTCTGAGCTCCGCTCCCCGCCGGAGGACGGAGCAGGGTCGGCGGCTCACTGCGCTCCACGAAGCCCGAGCTCCGAGCTCCGGCTCCGGATACAACACTCAGCTCCAGCCGCCCACAGAAGAAGTTCTCAAAGACCAGATCCAGGACCGTCCAGAACCCCAGAACCGAGGACAGATCCAAAGAGTCGACGGAGACAACGGAACACCGCGTCTGTTTGTTTCCTGTTTATCTAATGGCGTGTCAGCCCGCACGCCCCGCATCGCTCTCTCTCTCTCTGTGTGTGTGTCACTCACACACACACACCCTCTCTCTCTCCACACTCACACACACACACACACACACTCAGTCCCGGCTCACCTCCGCCTTCAGTCCCGCATGTCCCCGCGTCTCTTTCCGTCCAGCGGTTCAGTCCATCTGTGCGTGTCCTCCGGAGGCTGCACGCGCTCCTCAGGCTGTCAGCGCGCACCTGGTGTACGTCATCACACAGGACAGTCATTTCATACATGGATTCATATTTTCAACAGGTTTTACATTCACAAGCTGGAGTTTAATATCCACTTTAACTGCCCCCCTCCGTGTCAGCTCAGTACTGCCCCTCAGTGGACACCATGAAAAACACTTCATTCATTTATTATTATTATTATTATTATTATTATTACCTGAGTCATAATTAAATCTGAGCTCTGATACTTTTCCTTCTGTTAAAATACAAACTGTTTAAAAACACTCTCAAAGCAGAAAAAATGTCTGAGCACAAAAACGGTTCCCAAACTGGGGATCAGGCCCCTCCAAGGGGACAAACGGTAGACCTGAGGGGCCGTCACATGATCGCTTCACAGTTTAGTATGTTCTTGATTTTGTTGTGAAACGTGGTCTGATTCCAGTCTTCTAAAATAAACCGGATCAATCCATCTGTCCGTCGGTCTATATATGGATATGGAAGATGAGCAGATGAGCTCATTGAGTGTCAGAAAAGAAAGAACAACCAAAGGCTGAACACAAATTGGGTAATTTTTGTGTTTCACAACCGCAAGCAACATGAAACTGTGTGTGTGGGGGTGTCAGTGGAAAACATGATGCCACAGAGGTCATCACTAAACTTCTTGAACACATGAAGAAGTTGGATCCAGAGGAAGTGTGACGCCTCCTTCCCACCAATGAAGTTCAGTGAATCTCGTTTTGGCCGAATCAAACCACAAACAAGATTTATAGAAGTAGCCTGAAAACAATCATCGCGTTGCTCATAAAGCCATCACCGCAGCATGAAGGATCATATGTCATTTCTCATTTCTCTTTCAGCTCTGTGTTTGGTCTCCACCGGCTCGTCTTCAGCTGCTCTCAGCCTGCAGCAGCTGAGAATGGTAAATTTACAGACAGTAAAACTGAAAAATTCTCCGGAAAGACACAAAAAATGCTTCACAAAGCTGAAGGTAACTGTAAGACGTAATTTTACCAAACAGGAAAACATGTTCAGGATTCTGTTCCTGCCATCAAGAAGAAATATATGAATCCAAGAGCTAATATTAAGATTGTTTATTTGCTTTAGTATAAATCACCACCATCAGACTTCATCTGAACTTTTCTCTATCCGAAAGGAGAGATGTTCGTTTCCTCTCGTAGCTTCTTGCTTGAGCAAATTTATCGATTGACAAAAATCAGCTGTGGGGGGTTTTTCTTTACTGGAGTCAACAGTATAAAACAGACTTAATATTCCAACAAACTGGACCTTTTTCTGCAGCACAACTCTAAGCTTCATTTTCTAAATTTGAATATTGTATAAATAGAGACACAACAAAGACACAACAAAGACAACTGTATGTAGGAAACGTCCAGCCACACCCTAAATATTCAGCTCCAGGTCATACATTTTTTAAACCATAATATAAAATCAGTTTGTGGAAACATCCAAACAGCTTTCAGAAATGAAAGAGCTTCAACAACCTGAACTCAGCCAACTAACACTGAAAGTAAAAATGTTGGATGGTGTTTTCAACCAAATTATGAATCCAACACTGAGTTATTCCTCTGAAACCACAACTCGACAAGAAGAAAGAAGAAACATTTAAAGCTGCAACAACCAATATTTTTTATACCAGCAACAAATTAAAACAAACGTCAGGTAACCTTCCTTGTCACATCGCCTTCATTTTGAATACAGGATGTACATTAACATAAAGACCGACGACGGTCTCAGATTTAATCCTTGTGGCCAACAGATGTCCCCAGTTGGGGCAGAATCAGAACAGTGAACCAGTTTCAACATCTGAAGCTCAAATTTCACGTTTTGTCAGCAGAAAAGTTGCAGAAGAGCGAGAAGAGAGAAGAGAGGATAAAAATATCCTTGTTAGTATCTTACAGGATCAATAACATGGTATTAGTGATAAAGCATTGATCGGAGAGGCTACTGGAGACCAAACATGGAGCTCAGAGAGCAGGAACACTGACCAGAAACAACAACGGCTTCAAAATGGAAGCTAACGCCACTGCATATCTGATAAATGACCAACTGTTCTCCAGTTTGTTTTCCCGTCATCGTTTCACACTCCTGCATCATCCGTCGCCGCCTGAACTCACCAGCGCTACTTGTTCTGTCTTCACCTGGAAGGTTCCCCAGCAGCTCCAGCTGTGGGTTTGTTCGGTCAATTCCTTGTCTCAAACAAGAAAAAGGATTTTATTTTTAAAAAAGGAAAGACAAAAGTGAAAGAAAGAAGTGATGTTAAGCCAGACCAGCTGGCTTAGAGGAGAGGGGGACCCAGAAGTGGGCTGCGTTTGGATCTGAGCTCTGTGGACTCTGAGCTGAGGTAGTCTACAGTGATCAGACCCTGACGCTCAAACACCGCCCCCTCCCTCCCATCAAACTCAACCACACACACACTCGTCTCGTCCTTACAGTCACAATCATACACTCAGACCCCGTGAACCCCCCCAACCGTGTCCGGCCTGGACGAGAGAACGTCTGTGGAGGAGCTCCATCACCTGTCGCTGCCACTCGGAGGTATATTTAGCTTTGAGGTGTCAGTGATGCTGTGTGTGTGTGTCTTTGGATGTGTGTGCAGCAGAGAGAAATGTGTTGCTGACACTCAGGGCCTTGGCAGGCCCCGGCCTAAGAGCCCAGGATTACTGGCCCAAAGGCCGGCGGCTCTACACATTACACAGAGAGAGAGAGAGAAAGGGATCAAACCTGGAGCTTGTCCTAGATATCAGCACACGGGGCATCTGCTTGGCCGAGGATTACCTTCAGCTGTCCGCTCCTGTCAGTCCGGACTGAGGGACGAGAGCAGACCTGACCTCCACCGTCACTGAGGAATCATGGGAAACAATCAAAGATCAGGAGAACACAAACTTTCTGTGTCATAAAGAAGTGTGGTCCTGATGACTTTGTGTTGGCGTTTAGAGAACATGCAGGTTTCAGGAAATTAACATGATGACCTCATTAGTTGCTTGTTCGCTTAGCTTAGCTTAGCATAAACACTGGAAGCAGGGGGAAACAGCTAGCCGGTCCAGTTTCAAACTTAAAATGAAGCATCATTAAATGAACTTCATTGGACATTTGGACATTTTAGCATGAGAGTCTTTGGTACTGATTCACTGCTGGAGCTCGACTCTGCTGGTTTTGATGGTTGGGTGAAGGCAGGCAGAAGAACCAGCAGCTAAAACAGGATAAGAATCAAAGTATTTCATCTCCTGATGGTCACTGATGGTGGTGGTGCAGGATCCTCCCTGCTGCAGGTCAGTGAGGAAACAGTTGGAGCGTAAAGGATAATTCCACCTGAAAATAAACTCTGAGCATGATTTCCTTCTTATAACACACAGAGGCAGAGACCAGGGCAGACTGTTAACGTTGCGGCTCGAAGGAATGTGTTTTACAGCTACGTGTTTTAATTTCCCCTCCGTCGGTTTGCATCCATCCTTTTCCTCCCCTGGAAAAAAGTGCGCTTGTCTTTTACCCCCACCAGCAGGCTGTTTAGACTCCTGTCCGCACCATTTAGACCTGAGGAAAAGGGGGGAGGAGGAAATGAAGAGAGCTGGAACTGTTTGTGCTTCAGGAAGCCGCTAAAACACGGAGCTGAAATTGAATTATGGCAGATTCAAGCTGTCAGACTCATCACTGCAGTTCAGGCCGGTTTTCAGACTGAAACACTGCATACAGGAGGTTAAACTATTTCGTTTTACTTTAACTTTGTGGTCGTTTTCAAAAAGGTCCTGAGAAGTACAACAACAGGAAAGCCTTCATTCAGATTTAAAATGATTTAGAGACCAAAGGTTCCTGCAAATCTTTAGCACTGGGGTGAGAGCGGAAGGAAAAACTTCCTAATAAAATCATTCAACAAAGTCTAACCGTGAATGTTTTAAGATGAATCTAGAAATGGAAAAAATGTTTTCTTTGCGCAGATTTAAAGGTCCTTACAGGCTAAAGGTGGAACTCCGTGTGGTCTATGATTCTAAATTGGAACTTCTGGAACTTTGTGATGTCACAACAAAGCATGCCCATCTGAACTATCCACCCAACGGTTTTGTTTCATCGCATGTTTGGTTAAATTCGGCTTCATTTTTGATTTTGTCGACTTTACACCCTTCAAAAATGTTGTGTCCCAATTATTGGTAAATAACTGACTGTCACTTGAGCAGGACAGCCTTCGGTGTAGTTCAGGGTTCGAATCCTCTGTGTCAGCTCAGTTACACAGCAGCGTGTTCTGTACAGGTGTGAGGGTTTGTATGTCATGTGGGCCGGCGTCTCCTGTGTGGGCGGAGCTGAACGAAGTGTCACAGGAACATAAATAAGCAATAAGCTCATTCTGAAGAGAACCAGATGTGTGCAGAGAAAATATTTTTACTGGCAGAAAAAACAAGTCTTCAAACATCCTCATCCAGGTCTCTGCACACGTGACACTTTCCCATTTGGCCTTCTTCATCTGATGAAGACGGAGACCAGCGTTTGGTGGGACGTGGTGAACAAAGACTCAAAGGTCTCGGGGTTGTTTTGTGCAGTTTGGTGAGTGTCGGCGAGGGCTGGGTGAAGCTGGGATATCCGAGAGATGAGGTTACTGTGAAAGCCATGAGCGCGTGTAAACTAATCCATCCTCACCCAACTGCCAGGCATAGTCCACAATCCACAGCATGTCTCAAAGCATTCCCATCTCATGTCTGAGTCCAACCCCCTCCTCCGGACTCCTCAGCCAGGATTCACCATTCCTCTTCCTCCACCCAACTAAATTCATTTCATAGGCTGTATTAATAAATCAGTTATAATGTAATTGTTTCATTTTTTTGATGAGCTTGATTGTGACTGTTTGACAGATACATTAAGGGACAGACAGGAAATGTGGGAAGTAAGACCAGAGGAATGAAACACAGCAAATGGTCCCACCAGCTGGGACTCAAACCAGGGACTCGGGGTATTTACACCCATGTGAGTATGCGGCTCGACCGCTCCACTATCAGGTCGCTCTATTTTGTTATTTTACACTCAAAAAGAACAGAAGTTCACCTGTTAGGAGCCCAACACACTGTGTGTGCTGTGAAGCAACAGAGAAATGTTATGGAAAGAAAACAGACGTGTGGCTATTAACAAAGACAGATCAACAGGAAATGGGCCCCCAGGACAGACCCCCCAAAACCAAGAGACACAAATGATGCAACCTCTTTGTGGTGGTAATTTTATTTTTTATAATTATTCTTATTTTTTTGATTATCCATTAGTCTAGAAAACATTCAGGATTTGTAAAAAGTCTTAAGTTTGTTTTAAGCTTTTCTGAAGCTAGAAACAAAATATTTTACATTTTTGCAGCATTTTTAATTCAGCAGGATTGTCTCTATTTGTCAGACAGTTCAGGTGAATTGAACCATTAACTGATGATTATTCCAATCAGGAAATAAACACTTTTGGCCAGTTAATGGCTTTCAGGTCATTAAAACAACAATGCTGTTTTCCATCATCATCATCAAACACTGAGCTGTTTGAGATGCCGAAGATTTCAGCACGAGGCTCTGCTCATGGCGGCCACGTAGCTTCAGGTCATTCGTAAGGAATGGGTCAAAGGTCACGGCCTCCACCTGGACGCTGGTACCACATGTCAAGCAGACATACGCCTTAAACACTGATGATCATCATGAACCCCAACGTGTCTCAAGCAAAGACTATCATCATCATCAACATCATCATCTCAGATCTGATGATGAATGGAAACTCGTCCCCTCACACATCCAACACCCCCCGTCTCAGTGAGGGTCAAAGGTTAAGTGTTGTCACATGGTTGGCATATTTGTCCTAATGACTGACAGGTGGACACGAGAGCTGAACTGTGACTCTAGTTACCGATCAGACACAGGAGGAAGTACCACGTCCTTTCAGTGTAAAATACTCCCGTCACAGAGCCGGACCAATCCAGACTAAACTAACTTTGTTCATCAGTTTCACACACGACTAATCAGGCTGTCAGAAAGAGCTGATGCTGTTTAAGGAACAGGAACCATCAAGAGGAATAAAAGATGTGAAGATCAGCTGATGGTTCTTCTATGAGATTAACAGGCTCAACAGAGCATCTGAATTCCTGCTGATTTTTTGCTCTGTTTTGTAATTACAGAATAGTTGTGATGCAAAATGATATTTTACATTAACGTAAAACAGATTAAGTCAAGAAGTCATTTATCTCTAATGTCTCTCTTCTGGATAATCACGGACGTCTTGTTGCTTCAGTCCTCTCTGCTCTGAACGTCCCAGTTAAAGTTGAGAGGAATAATAAACAGAATCTTCAAAGTCAAACGTGCTCCTGTGTAGAAAACATCTCTGATCCATTAGGCCATCTAAATCTGGAGCCTAAGCTAACCTCTGCTATTACCCCTAACCAGAGAGCAATCAGACCCGGCGAGGTTTGCACAGACTGGGGTATTTTTAGAAGTCTCATCAACACAGATGATTACCAGCAATACGGAGGACTAAGTGTGTGTGTGTGTGTGTGTGTGTGCGCGTGTCTGTGGAGTTGGATAGTGGAAACCACACGGGGGCGACTTTGAGGTTGTAACTGGGGAGGAACTGGGGTGGTTTATTTCTGGACCATATGCTGCTCCGGTCCGAGCTCCGACAGCTGAGCATGTGCCGGTGCAAGGGCAAGTCCTGAAGTGTGTCCCCGCCGTGAGGACCAGATGCAGGTTCTGATCATTTACACCGGTCCCGACCTTCAGCCTGGGCCTGAACACACTTGGTAATGCAATCCCTGCAGTGTGTGTTTGTGTGTGTTTCCCAGCCTTTTATTACTGCATCACTTTCATTTGTCTCCCACAGGAGAAAACCACCGAGCCCTCCACTCTGTCATTGTGTGATTGGCTCGAGTTGTTACCAAAGCAAATTGGGTTAGCAGACCACAGCGCTCCTCGTCACGAGAGCGGCAGGCGGAGGCCGTGGATACATGAAAAGTGAAGTTGGACGTGTTTTTCCTGAGACCGGGGCCTTCATCCAAATCAACATGTGCAGGTCTGTGGGAGCCAAATGACAGGGAACTTCAGAAGGATCCACCCAGACGGGGGTTCGTGGTCGGTTCTCCGTCTCTGTTGTGAGCAGCATGTTCATCACATCAACTCCCAACATCTAACGTCATCAAGACAGGAGACTCTTTTATCATCTGAGGACGCTCCTTGATGTTTTGGTGACGACAGATTAATTCGAGGCTCAGCTGTTCGTTCATTCCTGCTGTGAAGGAATGAGCGAACATTAAAGATGTTCTGACGGTAAACGGTACGATGCAGCCATAAAGACTCCCCCTGCCGGACAATCCAACATCCACAGCAACTCTGAAAGTAAGAGTCAGAGTTTGACAACACAATGTCGCAAAAAAGTGGCATCATCATTAAAGAGACAGAAAACAACCACAAAGACAAAAGACAGTCACAAAGACACACAAAATGACCACACGGAGACAAAACACAATTACAAAGACAGACAGAATGACCGAAAAGAGGCAGAAATTGACCACACAGACATACAAACATAACAACTAGTTACCAAAGTGGACAAAAACAACCACGAGACACAAACTCATCACAAAAGGAAAACAACTACACATACAGGCAGGACGCCCACAAAGACGATCCAATCAAACACACAAAAAAATCTGTTTTGTGTGCTCATTCTGGGGCGTCTGTGGGGGTGATATTTATTGATCACTGAGCTCAAAACACTACAGATCAACCGGCTTTTTAAAATCTACTGGGTCAGTGAAGACACCCCCCCCTTGGTGTTAAATAAAGCTTTTACAAAGTGAACTGCTGGCACACTGGTTTATTTCTTACAAAATAAATATCACATTCAAAAAGTCACAATATAAACTGCAGGGTCTACAGTCTGAACAGCCACAGACATAAACATCAACTTCATCACAGCTGGTTTGGTCTTCGACTTAAAGTGAAGTTACAGGAAACTTTATTAAAACATGTAAAGTGGACAACAGTTGGGAGCGAAGGTGAATAAAAGGCAGACGTGATGACGACAGTTCACACTTTGTGCATCCACATCTATTGGTCCAGACCTTCCATCGAGTGAACCAAAGTCCAGTTCACTTCAGAGCTGGGGACAAACCGGTGTGTCCGTATTGACGCTCGTTCAGCTTCACACACTAAAAGATGCTCAATCGTTCAGTTTCACTAAGCGTGGACCATCAATGGACTCAAACCTTCCTCAGACACGGGCACCTCATCAGGAGTCACCGGTCATGATGGCAACAAACTCCTCCTGGTTTACTGAAGAGAGAAGAACATCAACACTCAGTTTGACTTTTGTATTGAAGAATAACTAATAATAATTAATCTGATTAATCTTTGAGTGATGTCTTCAAATCCATTAAAATCAAGAGATCAAGATAAGCAGCAAATAATCAGATTTAAGAGGCTCTGTTGAGCTTTCCCCTGCTGCGTTTTGGTAAGTGAACACGTCATTATATAAAAAGATGGGGCCCTCTAGTGGCCGTTAGGAGGTGATGCATCTACAGATGTTGGATGTTAGTGGTGAACCTTATTTCTGTTACATATCATTTTGATCATCAGATGATCACTGAAGTCAGGTTTACACATGACAGTTGGATGATGTAGCAATCACTCACTTTCTCCGTCTCCGTCTGTGTCAAACTCGTCGATCATGCTGCGCAGCTCCTCGTCACTGATGTTCTCTCCGAGCTCTCGAGCTACTCGTCTCAGGTTCCTCAGGCTGATCTTCCCGGACTCATCATCATCAAAGAGCTTGAAGGCCTTCATGATTTCTTCCTTTGGGTCTCGCTCCAGGATGCGATCAGTCACTGTGGACAGACATGAACACAGAGTCTAAAGATGACGTGGATCACGAGTCCCCCCTCGCACAAGACCTGTATCTGAAGAGAAGCTGAACTCACCTACTTCATTGAAATCCTCAAATGTTATTTTGCCATTTCCTTCTCGGTCGTAGTCTTTAAGAATCTTAAGAACATCCACCTTCTTCACTTCGAAGCCGAGCGCACGCATCGCAACCTAGTGGGGATTGTTAACTATTACACACGATTAAACGGAGGAAGAGTTTGTCCCTAAATCCATCTGTTCTGGTCTAAATCTGCAGTGACGCCAGAACTTAAGTTTTAATTTGGATACAAATCAACACTCAAACTATCATGACACCACCCATCAGTACATGAGCCGCCATTTCAGTTTCCATCCCATAATAAGCCCTGCTTTATGGCCTCGTCCTGTTTTTTTTTTTTTTTTTTAACTAACATTTCAATGTTATAATACATGATTGTTTTTTTATGATGCAGCACGGATACAGTCAAAGAAATGTTCTCACATGTGGGAACAATAAAGCAGATCTTGAATCTTGACGAGTTTCCTCCAAATGGCGCCATTATTTAAAAGTCACACATTCTCATGGTTATCAGACATGAAACAAAGCCTGGTTTATTTGTTGAAAAGGGTTCTTGACCTCCATCAGTCAATGAGACATCCACGTACAGTAAAAGAGTGAATCGACTGGTGTCCCTGTCTGCTCACCTTCAGCTCGTGGTAATCAATTTCTTTGTCTTTGTCCGTGTCGAACAACTCGAAAGCTTCTTTGATTTCATGTTTCTGGTCCTCTGTGAGCTCCCTCCTCTTCTTACGTTTGGTTTTATCAACCAAGACCTCCGGCCTACAAACACAGATGTCAACGTTAGAACTAATTCCGTGAGCCAGAGTTGGAAATGCAGCTTTACATCCCCCATCGTCCACTTTACTGCCTTCATCCTGCACGTACCGAATCATGGCTGCCTCATGTTCCTGCAATACGTGTTGTTAGTTATTTCAACTTACTGTTGATGTTCAGTAATGTCATCAGTCACTAATCTTCTTTACATCTGTACGTTTTGTTTGAGTTTGACTGAGTTCTCTCTCTCAACACACCCGGTCTGAGCCTCTTAGTGGAACTTTCTCCCTCCGCTGTCAGAGTGTTTCTTCATGGTCCTGATTCATTTAGACCAAGAGCGGTGTGAGTGTGCTCTCTTCGTGAAGAGGCAGCTTTGATAAGATTTGATTTACCTGCATGATTACTAAGCAGTGGAGTTTAAAACACTGCTAACTGAAACCTAGCCAGCGAGCTAATGTTTTCAAACGGGCAGCCGTGCTAACGCTAACTAGCATAAAGAGCTAACTTCCGCCGGAGCTTTAAAATGAGCAGTCACGGAGGAAATAAGGAACAGGCGGGAAATTCATGCCGGTTTACCTCAGAGAAAGGCTCATCTTTGGTGGATTTTAACGCTCTCAGACGTTAAAAATAAAACGTTTTCTGTCGGGAAACACTGATATCGCTGTCCGTTTATCCGCGCTCCCACAGACTACTCTCATTGGTCGGCCGTTACCAGGCAGCAGCAAGGTGGTGCCTGATTGGTTGACGTCACGGCTTTTTTCCCCAATGAAACTTTATTGAAAACCAAACAAGCTGCACAGACACGACGGGGAATTGTCCAGTTTGTTTTTGTAAGCTTTTTCTTTGAAACTGATATTTATTAGACTAAACTGTCGTTAATCACAAAGTCGACACAAGTTTTCAAAAATATTTTTGAATTCATTTATTTAAAAGAAAAATCTAAAGACCTCCCATTCAGAGCAGTAAATCCAGTTAAAGTGTCCTTGGCAGCAGGTACCAGTCTCTACAGGCTTTGAGCGCTTTTCCACAGATTTGAACTTCTGGTCAGAGGATATAGTCCTGTTCCCTCAGACCAAAGAATCATTCCCCAGCAGGATACCCTTTTACTTAAAGAGGCTTCTGTCTGGTTACTTTACAATAAAAACCGGATTTATGGAGTGCTGCCAGGATGGTCGTCTTCCCGGCTGGATCTCCCATATCAGCAGTGAACTTCTGAAGCTCCGTTAAAGTGACTGTTGGGTTCTTGGTCACCTCCCGGATCAAAGCTCTTCTTGCTCGGCTGTTCAGTTTGACAGGACGTCCAACTCTGGGAAGAGTCCTAGTGGTTCCATATTTCTTCCATTTTACTACTATTGAAGCCACTGTGCTCCTGGGAACACTCAGCGCTTTAGAAATGGTTTTATATCCTTGGCCCGATTTATGCCTCGCCACAATTTCATCACGAAGGTCAATAGACAGCTCTTCAGACTTTATGGTTTGGTGCTTGACTCCACTGCTCACATTCAGCTTGTGGTAATCAATCTCTTTATCTTTGTTGGTGTCAAACAACTCTTTGAGTTTATGTTTCTGACCTTTGGTGAGCTCTCTCTTCTTCTTATGTTCACGTCTGTTCGCCGTAAGCCCCCTTCTGGAAAGACAGATACCAGTCAGGAATTTCACCTTATAATACTTCCCTGGGTTGTTGCACTCTGGTAATGAGACACACAAACGCTGAAAACATCGACGTGTCGTTGAAGAAGAAAATACAGCCATTCAGACCACAAACACCTCAAAATCTCCGGATTATCGGAGGCCGTGAGGTTAGCTAAAGTCAATGACATAAAATAAGACATAAACCAAATAAAAACTGAAGAGCTCGCAAACTAACTCAGAGAATGAACTTCATCTTGTTTTCAAACACAGACATGCTAACGGCGGCTAACGGGGAAGAGCTAACTTCCGCCGGCGCATTAAAATGAGCAGTGACATAAGACATGATGAAACTGGAAGAGTGTGAGTTACCTGACAGGTGGACTCATCATCGAAGGAGTTGGAAGGTTAAAACCAAAAGCTGTGGTCAGAAAGAAAGGAAGAGACTGCCAGACAACAATGCTACAGCTGCTGCTTCTTCTTCGTCTGTTCGTCTGGAGGCGGAAAACGAAGCTCCGCCGCCTTCTGGACTGGAGGTCCGACATGACGTCACCGTCTGTGTTCTGAAAACAAAAAACTGACTAAACTGTTTATTTGAAAATAATATTAAATGATTTCATTTAGTTTGAAAAAGCACATTTTCATGTTTAGCTGTTGTTTGCTTCATTTACTTTAATTTAACTTCTTTTATTCAACTATGTTTTTTGTAATCCAAATTTTGCTAGTTTGCAGATTATTTGTGGCCCATTTGTGATATCTTTACGATTCACACAGGTTTGGAATTACTCAACGTTCTAAAAACGCACTGTTAGCCCTAACCGTAACCGTAATCTCCAGTTTGTGTGAGCTCAGTGCGTTTTTAGAACGTTGAGTAAATCCAAACCTGTGTGGAGAGTTAGGGCTAACCCTAACCCTTACCCTTGATTAGTTGAATAGAAAGTTCTCAACTCAACATTTGCTGTTCAGTTAATCTAATGTAAAGTTTTCCTGATTTTCTTTGTCTTGTTTTAGAATAAACTGAATATCTTTGGTTTTTAACGCCAATAAAAACTATTTAGGATCTTGGATTGTTACTTTTATTTTCTGTGGTTAGTGGGTTAATATTGAAAACAATAATTATGACATTTACTCATCCAGTGAAGGATTAGAGACATTCTTCAGATCAGATTGGGAGTTTGTATTACCTGAGCTGTTCGTCTTCCTTGTCCACATAAACCCAGTCTCTTCAAAGGCTTCGGTCCCGGGTCGACCCATGACGTCTTCTGCATCACTATCATGTGTTTCCCACAGAGCGTTCTCAGCTGCAGGAACTGTCCCCTGGGGAAGGAGGTGCCGCCGGGTCTATGCTTATCTCTCAGAGCGTCTCCTGTCTCACATGTGTGTGCTAAGATAGAGGCTAGAACGAAAGTCCTACCTCATCCCAGGTCTCCTCTTCTCGCACTCCATGTTTCCTCATTTTCTCACATCAGTGCATTTCTGCATTTTCACATGATTGACCTGTGGGAGGTGAAAAATTCAAATCCTTTACTTCAGTAGAACAAAGTAAAAGTTTTGCATTTAAACTCTGACCAAAGTAAAAGTATCATCATTAAACAAAACTGACAGTGAAAGTCAGTGATTTTAATACGTTACCAGATGACCTATGCTGATGTATCATGTCTAAGTACCGTTTCAGTGTAGTTTCTTTTCCTTTAAAGTTTTGGTTTGAACTGTATATAGTTGAGTCCAGTGGTTCCCATCGTCAGGGTTGGGCCCCTCCAAAGGGTCAGCAGATAAATCTGAAGGGTCATCAGATGATTCATGGGAGAAAAGAAGAAAGAACTAAGTTCTGACGTCACCTATCAGTTGGTGAGCTGCTGTTTGCACACCTTCGCTCTGTACTTTGTCTGTTTGTTTATTAAAGAAATCATATATAGAGTTCAGTTCAACACCATTTTCCTTTTGAAATTCTGGATAAATCTTTTTAAGTGTTCAAAGTCATCCATGTTGTACTAAACTAGAGACAAACCATAAACTGATCAGGAATACGTCTACGTCTACTTTCCCATAGACTTCAATACTATCTCCTTTTTACGAGCCTCTCTGACCCTAATTATTAACTTTTTTGCATCATGTTGTGTGCTCAAACATGGACACTGGAGACTCGCTCTATGTGTCCCGCCATCGTCCAGACGCAGGCAGCAAACAGCCAGCACATACATTCAGTCTGCACACGTATCCGGTTCTATATGTGTCGGGCCTATTTGGGGAGGTGGGGTCCGACAGGGCAGGGTGCAGTAAGATCCAGACCGGCACTCAGCAAAGCAGCTTCTGTTTTCTTCCTGACAGACTTCGATTCAGTCCTTCACTGAAATTCCAGATCTGGCCCAGTTATCCAAACGGGACTTAAGCTCATATTTTGCCCTGTTCTGGGTCACTCTCACTGGTCTGTCTAAAGAACCAGATGTGTCCCTCAGCTGCTGGTGGAGACCAAATATAGATCTACAAACTACAACATAAAGATAATTGTGTAGATCTGCAGCTGCTGGTGGAGACCAAATATAGATCTACAAACTACAACATAAAGATAATTGTGTAGATCTGCAGCTGCTGGATGTGCAAATAATATTTTCATCAGAAAAAACACAAAGGGAGGAAAAAAAACCAAGAAGCCTGACTGGATAAATGAGGAGCTAAAGTCCTGGTTTGTGTCAAATCCCGATTGAAATCAGGTTCATTCAGGAGTTATAATAGAAAAAGAGTAAATTCTGTGACGTAAAGTGTCTCCACTGTGAGCTGTGAGCAGGAATACTACACTTCATTAAAGCTGCTGGGTGGAGCTGCAGCATGTTAAAGTCTCACTGTTAGACATATGTGTGCTTTGCACTGAGGACTCGGGGTGGGGGCCCGAGTGAGCACAAAGACCCCCTGTCTGCAGACCCTGCACCCCTGGGTGGGTCCACTTCAGGCTGCAGCGCCAAACAACGGCTGGAACCACAACATGCAGCCAAAAGTGTGGACACCTACTGAAGGTCTACAACCTTCTGGACTCTGACTGTGGTCTACACAGTGAGATTTAAACAGAAGGTGGTGAACATGTCCAGGATCACCTGGATGATCCAGGTGTTGTGGCCTGATGAGTCTCAGTGTTTGGTCTCCACCATCAGCTCACAGTGTTGATTTACACGCAGTCTGTGCCGTGTGTACGTTTGTGAATTGGAAGCGAAGATAATGAAGTGGACAGCAGGACGGCTGACACATCGACTGCTGACCTTTTCGACTCTTTATTACTTTGACCTTCTGCTGCAGAAGCTCACTGACCAGAACAGCGGCGGTTTAGCAGAGCGAGGTTTACGGCCCAGAAGCCTGAATCTACACAGACCTGATCTCCTTCTCAGCACATTCGACACCATCTGTGATGGACGGAGCCAAATGTTTGGACTCCTGTTCAGATGGTTGGTTTGGCCCGCGCTCGTCATGTTGGTGGTTGGAGGCAGTTTGTATTCTCACACTGTTATTTCCTCACCGGCAGGAAGCTCTGCAGTGGAAACAGTGGAAGTCAAATTTCTTTCTTCAGACACACAACACATTCACCTGAGAATGAATTCCACTAACCCTAACCCTTCTCCTCACTGCCTCTTAAACTGACACCTCTTTTGTTTTTATTCTTCCAAAGGCCGTCACAGTCTCCGTCAGCCTGACAGGCTTGCTCTCATAATAAACACAAAGACGCTCACGTTTCTCAGAACGTCGTGAAACGAATCACAGAAATTAAACATGAAGAAACACAAAGAAAAAAAAAAAACGCTGCTATCAGACAAACCTGTGAAACGAGCAGAGTGAGAAACTTAAAATACAATCTGACTCTAAAAGTGCACTCCTGATTTGTTGCATGAAGCTCAAAAGCAACCAAGTATGAATAAAAAACTGGCTCTTTGGAGTCTGATGATCTCAGTGTTTGTGAAATTTTGGCCTCAGAGCATCTCAAAGTTTCATGTCTGGGATGAGTTCAGCCTTAATTTGTTTGTTTTAACTTTATTTCTTGTATCAAACCCACATGAATTTGATTCGAGAGACAGAGTCTGAGTTCTGGTCTGTGGACTCTAAGTTCTGGTCTGTGGACTCTAAGTTCTGGTCTTTGGACTCTGAGTTCTGGTCTGTGGACTCTAAGTTCTGGTCTTTGGACTCTGAGTTCTGGTCTGTGGACTCTAGGTTCTGGTCTGTGGACTCTGAGTTCTGGTCTGTGGACTCTGGTCTTTGGACTCTGAGTTCTGGTCTGTGGACTTTCAGATGAAAACTGAAGCTGGAGCAGCAGATCTGTTGGCCCTGATGTTTCGGAGCTGATTGAGCAACAGCCTGGTGTCTCCTGTTGTGGGCCTCAGCCTGAACTGGGTGTGATTCTTCTGCCGAACATCAACAACCCAAACAGCCCAGAACCTCCAGCTCCCCCCGCAGTCACGTGATTTAACCCCCAGATCAAGTCGGACTTTTGCGTAAAATGTCACCTGCGTGGTTTTGGTTTTGCGCAGCCTCCTCTGCCCCCCCCCCCAGTCCACACACACACACACACACACACACACAGGGAGGGGCTGGTCCTGCTGTCACTGCTGCTGCTGGTTGGATCCGCAGAGGAAACATCCGCACCCCCTGTTTGCGTGTCTTACCTTGACTGTGCGTCAGCGCTGCGCTTCAGTCCGCGTCCTGACGCTGGAGAGTCCAGACGGCAGAGCGACCCAGAGGTGAGTACCGATGGAAACCTTCAGAGGATGAACCCAAAGACAGCAATCAGGACTTTAGTGTTCATTTCAAAAGATAAAATCATCATCAAAGAGTCTTAACTCAGAAAATCCGAGTGTGAAAGCAGCTGCGGTTTCTTTCAGTTTGTAGTCGTAGAATTTTTGTTGAGGTGGATGTTTTAATGTCCTCACGTCTGCTGTTGTGTGTCGGTTGTGTCTCTTTGTGAAAACATTTGTCTTCCTCCGCTTGTTTGAAGTGAAATTAGTCCAGTTCTGGACCAGTTCTGGACTTTCAGAGAGACCTGGTGCTTGTTTAGACTCACTGAGTTGTGGTGTTGTGTTGTGTGTCCATCTGAAGATCTGCCCCCTGTGAGGCTGACCTCAGGGGGGTGACCCTTTTCATCTTCGGGGTCAGAGGTACGTCACCTCGAGCTCCCTGAAACTCTGATGGGGATTTTTCACATTTAGTTTTTAGAAATGATCCGTTGATTCATTATGAAAGTCCAGTTTAACACAGCAGGTGTTTACAGAATGCATGTAAATCTAAACTGAACACCACACTTTGAATTTAAACGTTCTTTTTCTTCATCTTCTTCAGACCGCCAGACTCCTCATTTTATATTTGACCATATTTTCTGTATCAGCGGCGGTAGAAGGTTTGAAAGCGAAGAGATCAGAATTTTTTGCACTGCTCACATATTCTGATTTGATTGGCTGACTCGTTGGCCCGCTGCCATCAGAGCGTCATATTTGTGATTGCCATCATCGTTGTGGTCGACCATGTTGTGCAGTGAAGCCAGAGTGAGTCTCGGTCCAACAGCCCCTCTCTGTGCTGGCTGAGACTTGGCGGCTCCACCCTGACCTCCACCCATTACCCCCATACCCACACACACACACTACAGACTGTGCCCCCACCCACCATTATGAAATGCGGGTTGATTCTTTGCCGTGACACACAGTCATGAACAGTCAACGTCACTTTGTTTAAATCAGTGCTGATGAGGAAACAACAGGGTAAATTCATTTATGTGTTTTTGTGTTGCTGTTGTGCGTGCTTTGGATGTTAATGAAGACGTTGTGCCTGTTTTTGCCTCATGAATGGACATTTCTGTCGTGTTGTGTAACGTGTTTGCCTTCAACAGGCTGCAGCTTTGAAGGCAACACACCTTTAAATAGATTTTATGTGTGTGTGTGTGTGTTTTCACACTGTTTGTGTAGCACCTTTTTAAGGTGAGGTTTTCTGAACTTTCCCCTGTTTAGCAGAAAAATGAAACAAAAACATTTATTCAGGACCAAAGTGTTTACAGCTTCTACGGACAAACTGACATTCAGCAGGTTTCATGTACGTGTTTACCGTTTTATTTCAGTATAATGAGACGGTGGACAGTTTGACATCAGCCTGAGCTGAGCTTTGCTCTCAGTGTGCAGAAGTAAACAGAGAAGCATAAAAAGGAATCCTAACATGAATTATAAAACTAAATATTGAACATTTTAAATACATATAACTGATTTACTGAAGTGTAAATACAGGTCGCATTGTATCGGCTGTAGACTCACAGGTTAGCTGTTTCCATCCTTTTCCAGTCTTTATGCTAAACTAAGCTGAGCTTTTTGGCCCACATGCTTGTGTCTCTTCTGGCCCAGTTTTCGGTCCAAGTCTGGTCCAGATTCAGCATCATGGTCCGATGTAGTGTTCACATTTGGGCCAATTCTGTCGGTCATCAGGGAAGCAGCGGGCTGAGTTTAGTTTATAAGCAAAATAACACCCGGGCTGATAACTGAGGTTTAATTGATGTTTAAGAGAAAACATCTTGAACCTGTTAAATGAGAATTTTACACTGTTGAGAAAACAGGAGAGCCGTGAAGGAAGGAAATGAGCTGTGAGCCTGCAGCTTGAAGTAAAAACCTTTTATATCATGCGTATCATTGGCCGCGACCGGCGCTGAACTTTAACCTTTGACACCCTGAGGCGGGTGAGGGGGGGTACAAAGAGAGGATAGAACCCTGAGTACACAAGCTGCTCCTTCAAAAACACAGAGCCAAGCTGGGATGAAGAACCAGATTAACTTTTATCTGTGTGGCTCCGCTCAGGGTCAAGGCAGCAGTTAAAGCAGGATAGCATCGTAAATCAGATCCTCACGGTGGGGCAGGACGGCTGGGGGGGGGGGGGGGGGCTGTCCGGCGTCTGTGTTTATCATCAGCACGGAATGATGCTGCTGCTCTTCAGATAGAAACGTTGGCTTCAGTTTGACTTCAGCAGGAAACATCACCGCGCTGACGTCGGCGCGCACACAGAGCATCAACACAACGGACTCCATGTTCAAAGGTGAGTGCTGTCAGGAGTTTGTGGTCTTTTTCATGGCGGCGCCGGAAGTTTGCTGGAAGGTCATGTGAGCGTCCTGACAGGCGCTCTGTGCTGAACACTGAGGCCTCTTTGTGTCGGGGGAGCTGACGTATAAAAACCTGGACGGAGGAAAATACATGACCTGTTCACTGAGCTGTTTCTGAGGCTGCACGCCCGCAGCAGGTCGAGGCTGTTCGCTGAATATAGAACCTCAGCCGCCTCATTTCCCATCAGCCCGAGGGCGGCTCGCCATGGAAACACTTTGGGAGAAAAGCCCCTGAAAAGGAAGCCTGTTTGTTCGGAGGGAAGTTTCCATGTTTGACTTCATTTGATGACAGAATTTCTCCTTTTTGCTATTTTTACCTGAATGTGGCGGTTTGACGGTTCGGCCGGAGCAGAAGGTGGCGACGGTCTGAGCGTGTGCAGTGACGCTGAAGCTCGGCCTTATCTGACATTCAGGAGCTGCAGCGTCTCCAGATCTTCTCCAGAGCTGCTCATCACAAAGACCTCAGCACATTAAAGACCCCCCCCCCAATGAAACAGCCTGATTGACGGCTGTTGTGTTATCACATTTTTTGCGTCTGTGTGTGTTTATCTCTGATTGTGTGACGCGATGTCAAACACACAATCAACATCCAGACACAACAAACTGTCAGATCATCAAACAGTTTGATCCAGAACTCCCAACATGTGTGGTTCTGTGGGGTTGTTTTGTCATCTTATGGTGTGGATGGGGCCCCAGGTCTTTGGGCCCCAGGTCTTTGGGCCCCAGGTCCCTTCAGGAGTCTGTTGTTGTCTTATTGCTTCGGACTTCGTTTGCCTGGTTTAGCTGATGTCAGGATGTGTGTTGTGTTTCTGTCTTTGGCATGAAGCAGCATTAGCTTTGGGTTCGGCCCTCTGAGGTGCTGTGGCCCCCCCTCGATTCGGGGCCACGCTGAGGTTTCAGAGAAGGTGGACGGATGTGGGACTGAGGAAGAGGAGGAGTTTCAGTGTGTTCTGTTCACATTAACCAGTGACTCTTCATCATTGACGTCTTCCTCTCAAAGCCTGATGGGACTCACACAAACAGGGAAACTGTGTGTGTGGTCGTGGGCAGTTTTTAATTCTGCCGGGTTGTAAAGATGATTTTCTCCACCTGGCTCCTTATTCCTTCAAATAAGAAGTCAAAGGGCTCATCACACACACAGCTAAGGTTGAGCTGATTCAGAATGTGGAAAGTTTCTAAAAATGACGCAAACAGCAAAATAAAAAAACAGACAATGTTAATGTGTAACGTAGAACAGCACCATTAATGTTGTAGCGTTCACATCAGATGATTTAAAGGTCAAAGGTGACGGAGAGTAAGGAGGAAAGATTGAGCAGATGTTTTATTTGCCCACAGAAGACTGAAGACAACAGAGCACTCAGAGAGGAAACGTCCCCCACGCTGTACTTCAGTCTTTGTTTTGAAAGGACAAGCTGCCGAGTGGCCTCGTCCTGCAGAGCTGAGTCATCCGGTTCTGACGCTGATCCGATTATCGAAGCCAGATGTTGTTTATCTCCAGACAACACTGTGAACATGAAGAGATGTAGAGATGGTGGCACCACGGTGGGCGTGGCCACAGGTGAACTACACCTGGACTGCTGGAGCTGATGAGCCTTAAAGCTTCATTCTATCTAATGAAATTGAAGTCTATGGGAAAATGCCCCTCCTTCTCACTTGATTTCCAAATTATAACCTGGAGGCTTTGTTCATAAACTGCTGCGCCACACGAAGGACCCTGAAAGCTTCATCATCTCTGCTGTCTCACTGCCAGCTGTCAGTCAAAGGGGTCAGAGGTCAATCCCTCATCCAAGACAGAAGAACCCCTTCAGGTTTTAGTCTCATTAGCTGAGTGGTGAACTGCTGTCGACGTGAGTCCCGGGATCAATCCAGAGTTTGCTGACCTGCTCAGGGAGGGAGAAGGAAGGGCATTTTCCCATAGACTTCAATATAAGAGAGGAGGAGGGACATTTTCCCATAGACTTCAGCACTGATTTCTGACAATAGAGGTCAGGTTGTAGTCGCCCCCTGGTGGTCAGTATGAAGGCTTAAGCCTCTTCATAAGTGCCTTCACTGACACTCAACATGATCTTGATTTTAAAAATCATCCTACATATCCCATCATGCACCTTGATAACTTCCTTAGTGCCTCAGATGCTCTCTGCCACATCTGACATTCGTCAAACCTCCAAACACGTCGTCATGAAAGTCAGAAGCTGATTGGACCGTTGTTGACGGCGAGCTGCGGAGGTTTAAGGTCACATAAACACGGAGCACTTTACCGAGCAGGAGAAATAAAAGAACCAAACAAGGACTGGAAAGTGAACGTGTTCGTGTCAGACGTTTTGTTCTGTTTAACGATGACATCAGTGTGACCTCAGCTTCGTCTGCTTTGACCCTCGCTGCCGTTTTGATTGTTTGCTGCCAGAAAATGAGCTGATGTGTTTGAGTTTTAAAGCAGGAAGCTGTCGTCATGTTTAAATATGAAGATATTTGAGGATTTAAAGGTCCAGGCAGAAGGATGATGAACGTCCTTTTGGCGTTCATCATCGATGAAGATTACTTCATCGCCAATTTACACATCAGTTTGAATGACAGTTCAGCAAACCTGCCAACAATCAGATTATCAGATTAATATCAGGTTATAATCAGATTATAATCATATTATAACCAGATTAATATCATCTTAATATCAGATTATAATCAGGTTAATATCAGATTAATATCAGGTTATAATCAGATTATAATCAGATTAATATCAGATTATAATCAGGTTAATATCATCTTAATATCAGATTATAATCAGATTAATATCAGGTTATAATCAGGTTATAATCAGATTATAATCAGATTAATATCAGATTAATATCATATTATAATCAGGTTAATATCAGATTAATATCAGATTATAATCAGGTTAATATCAGGTTATAATCCGATTATAATCAGATTATAATCATATTATAATCAGATTAATATCAGATTACAATCAGGTTAATATCAGATTATCAGAACACAAACTTAAAATTGTAAGATTTTAAGTTTTAAGGTTTTTTTTTTAAGGTTTTAAGTTTTTAAGATCATATGAAAATGTGATGCTGGATTTTCTGTTGAACTCAAACCGTCAACACAACGAACACAAACAGGTGACGCACACACACACACACACCTGGCCTACAAAGACTTGGCCTTGTTTACCCTCCACACAGGTGGAGGCTGAGGAATGTTGCCCCACACACAGACACACAGCAGCAGCTTTCTCCTGCATCATCTCTGCTGCTGCAGAGCCCCCCCGGTCTGCAGTTAACAGTCTGACTCAAAGTTTTTCATTAAACATTTTCCACCTACTTATCAACCCCCCCCCTTCCAGCCCCAACCTGGTATACGTAATGACTGTTTTCAGGCGGGGGGGGGTAATAAGTGATGTGTGTAACTGGCAGCGTTTGTGTGCTGCAGAGTTATTCTGCTGACTGCAGGAGCTCCTCCTGGCAGCGGTGGGGGGGTGAAGATAAGACACACACACACAGACGGTGTATGGAAACTCAGAGCTGCTGATGTTAAATGTGACGTTGGATGGGGGGGCTCTCCTCCAAAGAGCATCATGGGAAACAGAGACATGAAAAAGATCTTTCTTTTTTCTGCAGTCTTCTGTATTTGGACCTGATCCTGTTTCTGAAGAACCTTTCGGGTTAAATGAAGTAAAGACAGTTTTTAACTTTCTCTTTGTCTCAGTATTAAATCTTTCTTTCATTAGATTTACAAAAAGAAGAATGATCAGAGCATCTATTTGTATTATTTGCAGCCCTGAGCTTGGTGATGATTGTGTGATGGTTGGACTGCAGTGTGTGTGTGTGTGTGTGGGAGGGCTCAGCCTGCATTGTGTTTCGGTCTCCCTCTGAACTTGTGGACTGTGTCAGCGGGACATGCTGCTGCTGCTGCTGCTGCTGCTGCTGGATGACAGAATATGACTCTCTCTGCTGTGCGTTTGTGTCTCCTTTAGAGTGTGTTGTGTTCACATGTTGCCGCCTGTTGTGTGTCGCTTCCGATGGGACGTCCGGTTTGTGCATCAAGGGCAATCTATTTTTCTGTGATAACTTTGAGAGGCTTGTGATTCGTGCTCTGTGTGAAGGATGCCGGCTGGTCTGCCCCCCCCCTCTTCACTGCAGATAGAAACCCTGAACTACTCTACATACTGTGCAGTAACCGCCCCCCCTTCGTCCTCTCTGTGTCTCTGCAGTGATCGGACCCCCCAGTTTCGGTGAGTGAAGATGATTCCTGTGCTGATCTGTGTTTTGGTCTCACTGAGTGCAGCAGACAGCGACCTGGACTCCCTGTATCCAGACCTGGAGCTCTCCAGAACCATCTATGTGACAGGTGAGTCCCCTGGGGGGGTAACGGGCCCGGGACAGACTTCCTCCGCCGTCCTTTCCTGTGTCTCGTTGGTGACACTCACTCTGCAGTGTCGTTGGTTTCCTGCGTTTATCAGTGACCGTAGCTGCTGTGGCTCCGTGATAACGCCGCCTTTAGCTCCAGATAGACTTATCAGCCTCGAGGCGCATCAGCACCTTCAGATCAAAACTGGAAGGAGAACACGCTGCAGTTTTTATGACAGATGCACCAAAACATTCTGGGTCATCAAACGAGATCAGATCAGATATTCTTGGCCTTTTTGTTTAAGAAAAAACTAGACGCCTCAGTGACATCCAACTAAGAGCTAATTCAACTTTAACAACCACTGAACCAAAGAACAAAAACAAAATAAGCAGAAACTAAGCTGACTAACTGGAATGAACCAATAACCAGCTGGGGTTGAAGCTGCAGACTCAGTGACTCGCACACACGCTGGATCGATGTGTCATTAGCTGCTAACTGCTGAAAACGCTGCTTTGGTCGATGGAGGTCGAAGCAGCTGATCAGGAGACTCTCATGCCAACATAAATTATAAAGTGCCCCCCCACATCAATCCATTTGTTGTTCTGTTGTTTGTTTGATGTTTTTCCATTTTTTCTGATCCAAACATCAACAGAAAGTCTTTTGTTGACGAACGCAGGTCCACACAGAGCGACAGTTGTTGTTTTTTTTACTTTTTTTTTATTTGTGTTTCTGTGTTGCAGAAAACAGCCCTCGACTCTCGGTGGTGTCAGAACAACCGAAGGTTGTGTCACGGCGAGGAGGGAACGCCACGTTACCATGTCAGATCCAGAGGGATCAATCACTGGCCCCCAGCCGCAAGATGAGGATCAAATGGACCAAACTAACCTCGGACTACCTGAAAGAGGTTCCTCTTCTCATTTACAGATTATTTATGTGTTCTGGTCTAGAGGCAGACCACCGAGTGGTCTTTGGCTCTAAATCAGTTTTCATTAATGCAGGTGAGCCAAATCTCTCCTGATGAGGCGGAAACTGGATCAGACAGCAAACATAAGAAGAAAATCTGATCAGACAGTTAAAACCTCAGATTAAAGCTGCTTTTTATATCAAATATACCTGCAAAAAAATGAACACATGGACGAGTCCGAAAAAAAGCAGCTGGATTTAAAACAGTTTCTTTACAATCTGAAATTTAGGATTTAGAGTTTAGTGAGGGATCAGGAACTAACTCCTCTTCTTCTTCCAGGTGGACGTTTTTGTTGCCATGGATCATCACAAAAGGAGTTACGGCAGTTTTCATGGTCGTGTCCACCTACAAGGCTCCTCCCCCATGGACGCCTCTCTCGTCATCACAGAAATCACCCTGGAGGATTATGGGAAATATAAATGTGAAGTCATTGATGGATTGGAAGACGGCACGGCGGTTGTGGCTCTTGACCTTGAAGGTATAAGAACGATTCATAAATGGTCTAAAAATAAAAAGTTGGCAGCTGCAGTGGGACTAAATATAATTCTGTGAGCTGAAGGCAGCCTGGGGGAAAGTCAGGGGAGAGCGTCCAGTAAAAACAAAGCTGCTTCATTATGTCTGAGAGTCAGCCAATAGGACCAGAGAGAGCTCAGGTTTGTCACTCTCCCTCTCCATACAGGGATAGTTTTTCCGTACTTCCCCCGCCTCGGACGCTACAACCTCAACTTCTATGACGCCGAGCGGGCGTGTCACGACCAGGACGCCATCGTGGCGTCTTTTGACCAGCTGTATGATGCCTGGCGAGGAGGGATGGACTGGTGCAATGCCGGTTGGCTGAACGACGGCTCGGTGCAGTATCCCATCACCACGCCCAGAGAGCCCTGCGGCGGCAAGAACACAGTGCCGGGAATCCGCAACTACGGCGTGAGAGACAAGGACAAGAACCACTTCGACGTCTTCTGCTTCACCTCCCACTACCAAGGTGCCTAGATCAGACCTGAAAGAGCTAAAGCTAAAGGATGTGAAATATACTCTGTGTTTCCTCGTGGATGTAAACTACAGCATCGTCTGCGTATATGTGGATTTAGGCAGGAGATGATTGTTGCACTCATGAACTTTGGTTTTGTGGGCTTTGGTCATGTTTCCCTTCAGGTCGGTTCTACTACCTGATCCATCCTTCCAAGCTGACGTACAATGAGGCAGTCGCCGCGTGCCAAAAAGACGGCGCTCAGATCGCCAAGGTCGGCCAGATGTACGCCGCCTGGAAGCTGCTGGGCTACGACCGCTGCGACGCCGGCTGGTTGGCCGACGGCAGCGTCCGTTATCCCATCACCCGCCCACGCCGGCGCTGCAGTCCCACAGAAGCTGCCGTGAGGTTCAGCGGCTTCCCCGACAAAAAGCACAAGCTGTACGGAGTGTACTGCTTCAAGGGCAACAACTGAAATACAGACGCACAAGCAAACACACACATACATGTAAGCATGCACAAACACACACACACACACACACACGCACACACACTAGTGAACTCTAGTGTGAGAGAAGTCGGAGGTCTGAACACATTCAAACTGTGATGCTTTATTTCAGATAGAATCATGTTGTTGCTTCGTAATCTGGGACCTGATTCTCTACAAGTGATAGTTTACACATATTTAAGGTTCATATTATTTAATCAAAGCCTTTGAGGGGGTGTTGGGAGTCGGGGGGTTAAACAGCTACAGCCATACTGTCAGTCAGGACCGCACCAGGCCGGACCCCCATGTCTGGACAGCTTGATGTCTCGTGGTTGGACCGACACTTTGGGCACTTATCTTGTTTTGTTGAAGACCAGGAACAACGACCAAACCGTGAAAACACAGCTGAAAAGAAAAAACACTCGTCGGAGAAGCATCGAGCTCAGCACAACCGAACTGATCTCTGCTGTCCATTCTCATCAAGGTGCTACGACTGGTACTCTGTACTTCATCGTGTCGTCCAGTATTTTAGGTTTTTATACAAATGTGTTGGACCAAACATCAGTCTAATCACTACAATTAATAAGGAAAAAAAGGAAACATCCAACTGTTAGCATTGTTTATGTTTTCTAAGTATGTAGAATGTGACTCTTTAGAAATGTATTTCTGTTAATGACTGTTTTTGATATATTCTAGAAATATTGACATTATTTTTTGTCTTTCTGGCCAAACTACCCGAGTCTCTTTGGTTTACATAAAACACGTAACAACACAAAACAGTCTGAAAAGAAACCAAGAGCAGAATTTTGCACTGAACAAATAGAAGATGTCTAGAAAATCAGAGAAGCAGAATATAGTTTGGCCTCTCCAGCAACAGAAAATGCCTGGCGTCAATAGAAACAGCGTCTACTGTAGTAGAGCTCAGTTTTACAGTGAAATAGAACTTTGTGGCTGTAATCTGTTTGGCTTTGACTTCAGAGCATGACTCAGCTTCAACAAGCTCCATGTTCATCTATCTCCACCTCGATAAACTGCTATTTCTGAGTCCGGATCAGCCTCCGAAATCGGCCTTTTATGGTTCAGATCTTGGCCGGATCTGGATCCTGCCTACCCAGAAGGATCAGATCTTTGCCTTCAACCAAATTTGAGATCAGATGTTTCCTCAGACCTTCCTGGTCCGTGCTACTCTTCCTCTTTGCTAGTGGTGCTATAAGGCTAACGCCCTTTAGCTAGCGAAGTCTGTGGAAAGTTGAGACTCAAACGTTGATTTTGCTTCAGTTTCATCAAAAATACAAACAAAAACCTTTTTGTCAGAAAATAAAAATATGATGAATACGATGATGGAAAAGTTATCTTAACTCTGTTTGGATTTGCCTTTTCACCTGCTACATTAGCTAACGTCAAACTCACGAAATAGAGTCCTGGAAGGAAATTTTGAAAAAGAAGCAACAACAAAACAGAAAAGAGAAAAAGACACATAAGAAGGTCACATCGTTGAGATTGAGATTTTACCATCATGTGTTTTGTCATTAAAATGAAAAAATGCTCACCTTTAAATTTCACAACAAAACAGGATGCCAACATTTAACCAGTTTGGGCGGACTGTGGTGAAAAAGTAAAATCGTGGACTAACGTCATGGATGGTCCTGAGCCTGATACCAGAACCAGCCAGCTGAACCAGGTAGAAACACAACAACTCCATGTAAGGCCATCGGAGGCTGAGCGGTCCACGTTGATCAGAATCAGAATCAGAAATTGTTTTATTGCCAGGTATGTGTGAACATACTAGGAATTTGACTCCAGTGTGGGACATGTTCAGGAAAAGGCCAAAAGAAACGGTCCCAGCTGGCCCAGACTCTGGTTTAGGTCATCCACTTGGGCCCAGCGTGGGGTTCGCTTTCCTTGGCTCCGTCTCTGACAGAGTCCTGCCACGTTTATCATTAAAGAACTGCTGGAAAGACTCCAAAATAAATCTGTGCGACGATTAGCTGATTGAAACAACATTTTGGTTTTAGAGCAACAGTTGTGAAGTAAACTCAGTCCTGCAGAAGTTCAAGTTCTCTGCCTTTAAAATTCTACGAAACGATGGAAACGATGTGAAAGCCTGTGCAGTGATTTAAGAAACCTTTTTATTTTTCTGAGTTTGCATTTGGATTTAAAACACGATGTTGATGTTGAAACACGTCAAATATCAATATCGAGCTCATATCTGAGGCTCCAGCTGTCGTTTATGTGAAGTCATCAGCTGTTAATCAGTGAAGCTCTTTATGCTAAGCTAAGCTAATCAGCTTCACCCTCAGAGCACAGACATGAGAGCGGCATCAAGCCCACAGTTAACGCTCTGCAGACTGAAGAAGCAAATTTCCCACAATGTCTTTAAAGAACCTACAAATCTGTTGCCTTTTCATTTTGTGTGTTGTCTGACTGACTTGTTCACAACTGCAGCAGACAAGCAAACCCTCGGGACCCAAAGACAAAAGGACAATAAACCAGAACATAAACTATGACTCCGTCTCTGAGTTCAGCTTTTATCCAAACTACATGATGACGCTGCCGCTCAGTCAGCAGTTCCTGTCAGCCTGTAATTGGCTTCATTGCTGTTTGCAGGTGCAGCTCCTGAGTGATGCAAGTCGCTCCACGTGTTCCCAAAGTGTGTGTGTGGGAGAATAATTCTTCCCTGACAGGAACACCGAGGCCAACACGATTAATCCGCTGCTGAAAATAGTCCCTGACTAATCTCCTCGTTTGTCTGATAAAATCTGACAGATGTGGAAGTTACAGAACAAAAATATACATTTTAAAGATCGAAGTCTTTAAGTACACTTGTGACAGTTTAGAGTGTTTACATTTGTGTTGCTGAGCCTCCTGACTCCTGTCAGGTGTTTCCCATTTAGATCAACACACGGCAGGTTACCTGCTCAGGTGCGTTACAGTTCAATCAGAGCGTTTAATACCGGCTCGAGTCACAGCCACAAAATAATAAAGTTTTGAAGTTGCTGCTTTGATGAGTCACCGTGCTGTCGGCGTGTTTCCCAACATTTCCCAGGATTCATTGCTCAGCAGTAATTAAAACAACAGAGTTTTGTTTCTGAGTTCAACTGAAGCAGCTGTTGAAACGACGAGCCTTAAAAACGAGAACACGCCTTCAGAGGAAAAGGTTTGTTGTTGTCAGTGCAGTAAGCCCTCATTAACCCAACAGGCCTGCTTTGTCAAATCACAATCAGATCCCCAAATAAATATGTCCAGACTTCAGAGCCACAGTATAGATAGAAGGTAACATTAGAATAAGAGTATGTATTAAGAAATATTTGTCTCTTTTGTCTTTTAGGTTTACTCTTCCTGCTGTTGTGTGTTTTCTGCTGCCATGATTGTCGTGCATCTGTGTCTAATTGTCTAATTGTCTCCTCTCCAGTGTCTTTGGTTTCTTTCATGACATCTGTTTACAAAGAAACTCCCTCCAAAATGTAAAAGTCTTTCATAGTGAGTCTGCAGCTTCTGTGACTCTGCCACACTTTAACTTTAAAATTAAAGCCTGATTTTTAACAGGAAAACTGACCTCATGGCACAAATGACAGATTTTCCACCCAGTTCCACTAAAGGTCAGAAATAACAGCACAACAGGACAGGTTGTGTTAAGAGTTCATGTTATTGCACACACAGCTGACAAAGAAGATGGACATTTTTACAGTAACTCGAATGATTACACAAAAATAAGCTCTTGTGCCACAGACACAGTAAACCCCATCAATCACGTGGAGTAGAAAAAGATTTAAAAAAATTCAAATACATGGACAATACATGAAAAGGAAAACATGGGAGAAAAAGATAAAATGCAAAAAGATCATATAAAAAAAAAAACTTGTGGAGGTTGCAGAACTCGTCTCTACGCTTCTTTTTCACATTCCCTTATTTGTTGGGTAAAAAACAGTTTGCAGATTTGTGAACAAAAAGCAACACAGGTACATCAAGCTGAGAACACCGAACCCGACAAATTTCTAAATGCTTTCTTGGGTTCATTTTGAGTCTCAGCAAAATAAACAGCTCAGCTAACATCGCTAATCAGACGCAACTACAAACAACATGTGTAAACAGCCAGGAAGTCGTCATCAACAGAATGACCTTTATTTAAAATCACAGTCCATTCATAGTTTTAAAGTATACAATAAGTTAAGTTCATATGGCCTCATATCGTATTTATATTATATTTCCATGAATAACAGCCACAGCACGCAGCACACATTCAGAATAATCTCCAGCTCTGTGTGTTGCTCCAGAATCTTTCTGTAAATCTCCTTTAAAAACCTTTTTTCTGAGTTCAACATTTAGTCCAAAACATCTAGAGGAGAAAACCGACCTGTAAAAAAAATCAGCTGCACAAACCGGACATGAGTGATAATAATTTAAAGTGATGAATTCATGATCTAAATCACGACTGCTTGACTAGAGTGTAAGAACCAACGCACAAACATTGTTTCTGCAGTGACGACAAAACTACGCTGCTCATTTTGAAGAACGTTAAAAGTTTGACCACCAGAATGAAGCTGCGGAGTTCCACCGGCCGACAGCTGGAAACGGAAACGAGCCAAGAAACACAGAAAGAGCAGAACTGCATGCTGGGTAACGAGAGACTCTTGAGGGGCCGCTACGATCTGCAGAGGCAAAGGTCACGCACACAGCTGATAGCTTTGATGCTAATCCTGTAGTCCAGCAGCGTCTCCTCAAAGGAGCCGTTCTGGACATCATCTGGGTTTCATGTGCATCAAAAACCTGAGTGGAAATTACCGGAAACGCACAAACACCCGCTGTGGAGAGATGATGATGATGATGATGATGTCACATACAGGTGACTCTGATCAGTCACATGACCGACTGCCTTCTGCAGGTCGTGTTGGTCCTTCCAGAGTCTAAACAACAGAAATGACAAAGGACGTGAAGAAGCTCGGACTCTGTCGGGTCCAGAGACCTGAACACAGAACCAGATCTGATGACTCACTGGACTTTCCCGGGCCACCCTGAGGACGCTGACTTCCTGTTCAGAGCTCAGTGGCGTAACTTTACAAATGAAATAGACTCTGGCTGGCGTTCCGGTTCAGACTCGTGTTTGTGGACATTGTACTGGTGAATCGTCCCTTTGTCCCTCTCAGAGCCATCGAAGGACAGCACTGACTCAGTCTGTCCATCGATGGCTCTGCGCTGAGGCAGAGTCACACAAACACACGGAGACTCAGTGTCTCATCTGCTCCTGGTTCTGGTCGTGTTTCTGGGGGATCCTGGTTCGATGGACGTGACGGTTGAAGTGGCCGATCTGCTGCTTGTTGTGGCCGCTGCTGAATGACCTGTGATACGTGGCAGCTGAGGAAGAGACGGAGCAGACGGGTCAGTTCACAGCTTCGTGTTCCTGAAAACACTGAAACCCTGAAGACCCCGAGGCGAAGACTCACGGCTCGTGCAGGTGACTTTGGGGGTGTCCCACTGGCCGTTGGCTCGGCAGCGGATGGTGGGACTGTGTCTCTGGATGAAACCCTGTTTACAGTGATAACGGAGGAGGGTGCTGATCTCATATCGAGGCTTCGTGGCTCCAAACACTCGAGCGCCCTTCACCACAGGCGGCTGCCCACAGGACACTGGGACACGAAAAAAAACATTAATAGATCATTTGTCAGAGAAAAACAAAGACGAGCACAAACAGCTTCAAACACTTAAAACGAGACAGCAAAGTTTTATCGTCCACCTGGAAATAATTTGGTTTATAGAGTGAAAAGCAGTGAGTCCAGGCCTGAGATCTGAGATGTGCAGCTTTTGCAGGAGAAGCTCCAGCGATGCTGATTTCACAGTAAATCAAAATAAAATAGTGCTAAACGTCACTGCCAGACATTTTTATGAACTGAAGGTTGGTAGACCGAGATCTTTTCAATTCCAGGCTGGAATATTGACTTCCAGACACACGAACAGTGAATGATTCTGAGAGTCTGGAGGAAAATTTGACAGCAAAGTAAAAGGTTTAGAAATGAGACCAAAGACTCAGTAACAGGCTACGATGGCGTTAGCAGCTCTGTGATTTAAAACAACTTCAACAACAACAACATGAACATGATGAAGATGTAAAGTTCTGACGGTTCATCCTGTGGAGAACACAAATGTTGCTAAGAGTTTATGATGCCTTATTTATGACCCCCCCATCAAAGATTACAACCAATTACACCTTTACACCATTACACCTTTTTTAATAAATGTAACTGAACTCAATACTTGAAGGGCTGATAATGAGACTGTGTGTGTTCGTACCTGTGCCCTTCTTGCATGTGAAGGTCAGGTGGTAGTTGCAGGGCACGTCGTTCCACTGTCCTCCTTCGTGCCAGATCATCACCACACAGTCCTCTCCGGAGTGGAAGAAGCTGTCGGGCTGGTTCGGCCTCCAGTTGTCGAATTGCTGCCAGAGCAGAAACACAATCACTTCCTGTCCCCTCGAGGAGCCGCCGATTATCGGACATTATTTTGTTTGGATGCAATTCTCAGTGAGGCCACAGAGCCGCGCTGCTGCGACAAAATCAGCACGTCACAAACACAAAAAACACAACGTGAGGGTGTGACAACAGAACCCCCCAGTCCTGGATCAGGTGTCTCCTCTAGGAGGAAGCCAACTGAACAGGAACAGAGAGCTGCTCGTACCATCGGCTTCCCGTCGGTCCACCTGAAGTCTCTCTCAAACATCTTGTCGCTCAGACCGATCCACTGATAGTCACTGCCCAGACCTGACCAGGAAACAGCATCACATGGTTAACGCCTGTCGGTTTGCTGTTTTAGAGTGTGAACAAATAAAAGATCAGGAGCCGTTCAGGCCCCAGTAAACCGAGAGTCAGTCTGTTTCTGTGGAAACTCTCCGTTTTATTACATCTTTAATGTTCTCAGCACTCAGCGGGGATTACAGAAGAGAAGTTTGAGCTGCACCGACCTGGAGGTCAGTTTATCACTGTGACAGAAAAAGATTCAGTGGCTCCATGTAAACGCCCTTTTTGGGTTTTTCCATTTTACGCCGCAACGTGGCTGTTGAGATTCAGACATCCTGACGGGACTGAAGTCTTTCTGATTAATGATGTAATACTCTTCCTGTGACCTCACACCTTTTTTCTTTTTTTTTACTCCTTTCAGGTTTGATGACCTCACAGACTTACGGTTAACGAACAGCTGTTCCTCCTGCGACAGGATGCTGGTCAGGTGAGCGCCGTGCAGCCGACACTCCCGCTCGGCAGCTTCCCAGGTGCGACGGTGGTTGAAGTATTTGAAGCAGTGAGACTGAAACTTCTGCCAACCGAAGCCACAAAGTTCAGTATCTGCAGGAGAGCGAGAACAGAAACATACAGAATGTCTAAAATGAACATCAGTCATATTCAGTGAAAGCAGCTAATAGTTAATCAGCTTCTATCCAATAAAAGGCGACATAGCAACCGAGCAACAACAACAGTGTTCACGCCGCAAACAGGAAGTCACAGACCGGCAGGAAGCTCATTCATTGGACGGTCCTGGTGATGTCATCGTCAGGGTTATTTAGGTGTCTAAAGGATTTGTGAAGAAATACCTGAGCGATGAAGATGAGGAGATTAAAAAGTGTGAGTGTGACATCACAGGAAGTGGCGTAAGGACAGTGTTTTTTGTTGAGTCAGAGCAGCCGCCGGCTGTTTCTGGCTGTTTCTGGCCCTTCAGGCCGAGCTGCAGCTGTGTGTGTCCAGCTGGAGCACTGCGGCCTCTCACTGCATGAGCTCACTAACACAGTTGGACTTCATTAACCCACAACTCTCCGTTGTCTGCAGGTCACATGAACGCACACACAGTCAACAAAAGACGTTTTGTGTCCATCCCTTCACAGTAAAACAGCAGCTAATAAAGCGGTGGAGGAAAGCTGCTGTCTGCTCAGCTTTATTACTCCACCTGGACGGGCAGGTGAGGTCTGCGGCTCCACGACAAACAGCTGGCTGAATAATGGAGCGACTTCTTGATAGAGGACACGTGTGAACGCTCAAACGTCACACGGCTGCAGTCAGCATCCACCCTGCACTCTGGGACCTGCAGCTCTTATCCACCCCTCCCTCCAGAAAAAGGGCCGATAACAAAACACGAAGGAGTGAAAACAACACAGTTTTCCATTTTTACTGATGATTTCACTGGTCAGGAAAAAGGAGCTAATTTAATGTGCTTCTGATGAGCCTTACTTTAATGTGAACTCTCTAATTATGAGTAACGTTTCCAGGACTTTTGTTTGTAATGACAGTCTAATTTTCTTAAATCCTCCATCACAGTTAGTGAGAAGGAAACATCGTTTCATTTTTAAATGAATGAAATAATGAATAATGGAGCAGCATTCAGCTGTAAAAGATTCGTCCTTGGAGTCGTTCTGAATCTGAGCAATGAGCATCTGGAGCGCTCCGTGTTGGAGGGCAGCTGTGTCCACATCTGTCTGTTTTAGGCCTCACCTTGTTCACAGAGCTCTCCGGTGTAGCTGGGGAGGCACAGGCAGGTGAAGGAGTTGGCCCCGTCCAGACAGGTGGCTCCGTTCAGACACGGGTTGGACTGGCACTCGTCTACATCTGCACACAAACACAGACCTGCGTTATTCCTTCGGGCCACCTGTCAGCGCTGAGTCGGCACTTTGACCCGGCTGAAGCTGCGTACCTGTTTCACACAGCTGCCCGCTGAATCCAGGTGTGCACATGCAGATGTTTTGTGCACCCTTCCTGTAGCAGGAGCCGCCATTTTCACAGAAACTGGATGTACACGGCTGCAGATCTACACAAACACACAACACCATTAAATGAGTGGAGAAGCTGCATCATTAGTGAGTCTGAAGCTGTGTGTTGTTGTGTACCTCTGATGTTCACGGAGCTGGACTCCACAGAGTCTGTGTCGGTCTCTGGCAGCTCTGTGGTCGCGGCCTCTTGCAGTGAGTGAGGCTTCTCCTCCAACAGAACTGGGGCCATGAACTCGTCCTCTGGGAGCGGGGTGGCGGCCGGGTCGGGGAACAGCGCCCACTGGGGGACGGAGCGGGTCCTTTCGTCAAAAGTGTACAAGGGCGATGTGGTAGGCTGCTCAGAGGGGGCGGTTTGGTCCGCAGACGTTGTGTGTGCAGACTTATCACTTGGCACAAATAAAGAAGGAGGAGCTGCAGTCACGTCCTTTGTGGGCGGAGTTTGGTCTTCAGAGGTCGTTGCTGCAGACTCGGTGGAAACAGCAGGATGGTCTTTAACATCTACGGCAGCAGCAGTCGGACGCGTGGTCAGCTCTGAGGTCACATCCTGTGTGGGTGGAGTCTGGCTGATGGAGGTTGTAGGTGCAGACTCGGTGGAAACAGCAGGATGGTCTTTAACGTCTACGGCAGCAACAGTCGGACGCGTGGTCAGCTCTGAGGTCACATCCTGTGTGGGTGGAGTCTGGCTGATGGAGGTTGTAGGTGCAGACTCGGTGGAAACAGCAGGATGGTCTTTAACGTCTACGGCAGCAGCAGACGGACGTGTGCTTGGCTCTGAGGTCCGATGTGCTGAAGTTACGTCCTTCATGGCTGCGGTTGTTTTGATGGAGGTTGCGGGTGGAGGCTCGGTGGAAACAGCAGGATGTTTCTTATCGCTTGGCACAAAGAAAGGAGGAGGAGCTGCAGTCACGTCCTTTGTGGGCGGAGTTTGGTCTTCAGAGGTCGTTGCCGCAGACTCGGTGGAAACAGCAGGATGGCCTTTAACATCTACGGCAGCAGCAGTCGGACGCGTGGTCAGCTCTGAGGTCACATCCTGTGTGGGTGGAGTCTGGCTGATGGAGGTTGTAGGTGCAGACTCGGTGGAAACAGCAGGATGGTCTTTAACGTCTACGGCAGCAGCAGTCGGACGTGTGGTCAGCTCTGAGGTCACATCCTGTGTGGGTGGAGTCTGGCTGATGGAGGTTGTAGGTGCAGACTCGGTGGAAACAGCAGGATGGTCTTTAACATCTACGGCAGCAGCAGTCGGACGCGTGGTCAGCTCTGAGGTCACATCCTGTGTGGGTGGAGTCTGGCTGATGGAGGTTGTAGGTGCAGACTCGGTGGAAACAGCAGGATGGTCTTTAACGTCTACGGCAGCAGCAGTCGGACGTGTGGTCAGCTCTGAGGTCACATCCTGTGTGGGTGGAGTCTGGCTGATGGAGGTTGTAGGTGCAGACTCGGTGGAAACAGCAGGATGGTCTTTAACGTCTACGGCAGCAGCAGTCGGACGTGTGGTCAGCTCTGAGGTCACGTCACAGCTGATGGAGGTTGTAGGTGCAGACGCGGTGGAAACAGCGAGATGCTTCTTATCATCTGGTGGGGGCTCTGAGGTCACGGCCTTCGTGTGTGTGGGAAGTGAGGTTTGTTCTAAGTCTGTAGCGGCGACCTCTCCAGGACGGTCAAGCAGATCACCCAGTTCCCCTGAAGCCTGGTCTGCACCTGATCCGGTTTCTGGAACCGCGTCGACCTCTGTGGCCCTGGTACCAGTGGCAGGTGGGGGCTGCTGGGTGTGCAGGGTGGAGTAATTGGGTTTGTGCGTCTCCGCGGGGTCTTGGCCTGAAGCTTCATCCTCTCCAGAAGCAGATCCGTCCCAGTCCCCAGTGTGGGTCTGTGTGCTGGTTTCTGGGGACTGTGTGTCTGGGACTGAGGTGGGAAGCTCACTCCCCCCGATTTCGGCCTCGTCGGTCATCACGTGCAGCTGGCCGTCTGCCGGCGGGGTGGGCGGGGTGTCGTCTGCGGAGCCTTCCTGTGCAGCATCTTCATAACTTGTAGAACCTTCTGTGTCCTCGTAGACGGAGACACCGGGGGGGGCAGGGGACAGAGAGGAGGCGGGGAGGCCGGACGTGGTGGTGCTGGTTCGATCCTCCGGCTCAGAGACGTTTGAATCAGTGTCCGACTCCGTCGTTTCAGCAGGAGGAGTGACGGCTTCACTGGTTTCCTCTGTGGGCGTCTCCTCACCGGGGACTTCTAAGAGACTGTAGTCAAAAGTAGTTGGAGGTTCTTCTTCCTCTTCCTCCTCCTCACTCTCCACCTGAACAGGTGTAGCCGTCTCAAACTGATCTCCTCTGGCTTCTTCTGGCTGCTCTGGCTCAAATGTCACCTGGTGAATAAAGAACAATCAGCGATGCGTCTTCGAAGGACCACTGAATACAAAATAAAGCTTAAAAAGCACCTCGTGTTTTCCATTGACGAAGCTGACGGTTGGCGGCAGGTCGATGGGCGAAGTCTGCGTGGAGTCGACGTCTCCACTGCCCAGGATGACGTCGCTGCCGAGCTGGGAGAAGTCGGTGATCTGAGGGAACTTGGAGCCGTTGGTGCCGTTCCCAGGCTTGTTTAAGATTTCCAGGATGTGGTCGACTTTGGACACACAAGAGACAATAAGAGTTAAAATAAATCATTTACAGTTCTTTCTCTTCACGTTAGAACCTGATGGGCGTCGATGACGAGGGGAGCATCGACTGTAATAACCAGCGGTCAAAGGTCGAGTTGATCATTGCAGATGAACTGATTTATTAAAAAACTAAATATGGCTTTACTGTTGGTTTGATATCTAAAGAAGCTGTATCTATAACGACAAATCTGGGCTCCTCTGTTCAGCTCTGCTGATGTTGATTAAAATCAGTTGGTGGAGCTCTGGATGGTGCCCGGGGCCGCTCTCAGACAATGGAGGCTTGTGTCGCTTCATTAAGACTTTATGGTACACGTGGAAGGTGGTGTCGTGTGAGGACACGCAGACACACACTGAGTCCAGACAGGGAGCTGCTCCTTCAGCTGAACCTTTCTGAGCAGCTGAGTCACGTCGGCCACAGTGTGAGTCCGAACTCGTCTCCACGTCAAACAGAAGGACGTTTCATTTTTTCCTAATTTCCACACGCAGGCCGCCGTATTTCCTGTGCAACAGAAAACGGCATTACCTCGGCATTATGAGGGTTGTTTTAGGGCCCCCACAGGCCGAGCAGCTGATTGATCATGAACGGGTGAAATTTTTAAGTTTTGTCGTGAACAGTTAGTGTTTTATAGGCAGATCAGCATATGAAGGAAAATGAATGAGAAGTTGTTGGTACACAAACAGGGACGAACAGTTTGTGGTTGCTCTGCTGACAGATTGGCTCTGATGGATGGACTCTTTGCCTCCAGTGACTCTGTGATGTGTTTACAATATGTGAAGCTGCAAAATTGGCCAAGTGGAGACGACTGACTTCATAATTTTCCACATCTGGCTCTGAAAACTGTGTTTGAGAATCTGTCGCACAAAAAGGTAACAAACCCTGAACTGTTTGGTATAAAGACAAGAGCAGGTTCCCCTAAAGGCCCCCGATGGCCCAGAGCCCCAAACATGAGGTCACTCTGGAAGACGAATGTTGTCGATGAGGGAACTGACAGTTTCAGATTTCAGGGCGAAGGTCTCCGAACACAGAGGGGGGGGCCAAAGGTGCAGGGAGGGAAACACGCCACACCTCATATATGTGGAAATATGAATGAATCCTCACTGGATCTGGATCTGGATCTGGATCAGGTTCAGCACTCTTTAAATCCCTCCATGAAAACAAGACTTTCCAGTTCTGATGGGATCAAAATGTAGTGATTTTTTGTCTTGTGGAGAAGAAGAGCAGAAGTCTGCGTCCTGATTGGACGACCTTCAGTGTTATCCCAGGATGCATTGTGTTAAAACTGTTTTCTGAATATAACGTAGTTTCTCGGACTCACCGGACTGGTTCTGGCTGTGCACGTTGACAATGATGAGGTGAAAAGGCGGCTTCTTTGACATCTCCTCGCCGGGTGGAACGGCCAGTGACACGTCGATGTCGAAGGTCGGTATAGATCCGGGGGTGACATCCTCGTCGTCCTTGAAGACGAGGGCGGGATGCTGCTGGCCGACGTCCCCTGGTCTCGATACGGGCTCCACCCTCACCTGTGTGGGGGTCACCAACGCTCCTGCCTCAGTCACAACATCCTCGCCGCTGCCTGACGTCACCTGGTCTCCCTCCTCTCCCCCATGGGAGATGTCGAGGAGGGGGGTCTGTGGGCGGTTGGTGGGTAAAACAGAAAACTCCAGCGGAACCATGTTCCCTCGAACTGGCACGGACTCGTCCCTGGTCACGTCAAACTGTTGAATCTCCATTTCATCGAAGATGGGGATGGGAGTCGTGGAGGCGGTGGTGGGCGGAGCTCCATGCCGGTCTGGTGAGGCCGTGTGTGGTCTCTCTGTCGGTGAGTTGGCCACCAACTCTGCTCCTCGTGTTTGAACTTCAGCCTTTTCTGGGTCAAAGAGCAGCCATGTCATTGTGGACTCGTCGGGTCTGAACGCTGATGGAGCTGTGGCTGAACCCGAGGTGGTCAGCTCAGCTGGTTTGGCTGAAAGAGATGGACACAGAAGAGGTTTATTTAGAACACACGGACCTCTAACTCGGGGGGGTTAGGTCCTGAAAAGACCCCTCTCATGAGGAGCCCCATTAGTTCAGACTAGCAAACATGACTGCACAGCTCAGCAGCAACGGTCCCGTCAGTGAGTAAGAAAGAAATCATGTCTAATTTTAGATCCTTTTAAAGGAGAATGACCATTTTTAGTCGCCCTGAAGTTGCCGTTTGAGGAAAACTTCCTGGTATGCAGCGCAGCAACGTCAGTGACTTCTAATCTGTCGAGTCATCTGAAAGAGCCAAACTATGAGTCTCCTTCAGAAAACAGTCTGGTTAAAGCCCACTTCAGCTTCGGCGTCGTCGTGACTCATCGAAGAAAGAAAACCCCGCTATCTGGAAAATGCTAATCATGGTGCCGTTAGCTTACAGCATGCTATAAAAGGAAAAGGAGCAGTTCTGATTTTTCAGACATGAAGTCAGCTGTCAAGAATAAAACCTGAAACCCGTTGAACTGTTGGTGTCAGAAAAATGGGATTCGTTCATGTTGTTGTTTTTTTTTTATGCTAGGAAAGAAGCTTTTTGTCTGTAACACAAAGCCGGCAGCTCTGAACACACCATGAGGCTTTTGTCTCAGAGATTTATATCTCATTATGATGGAATATATACCATCTGAGAGCAGACAGGAAACAGGATCCTAAACACACACACACACACACACAAACAATGCCCTCCTTTGTGTAAGTCTCAGTCAGCTTTGAACGTCAATGATATAACGCTTCAATAAACGGGATGTAATTGACTCCCCTTCATATGGAGGGGAGGCGGGAAAGGTGGGGTTCCCCCTGTTTACCCTCCTTCCACTTTTTCTACCCTGACCTGGTAATGAGCAGATTTAAACTTTTGATGTATTTATCCTGAGTTTACTGAATTTGTGCTTCATGGACACTTTTCCTTCTCTACCTCATAAAAACTGTGTGAAGCAGAATAACCACAGAAAAGTTCCTCTCATGTGTTTGGGTCCTTTCTGTCTTTATCTGATCAGGAGTTCTGCTCAGTAATGAAGAAAAATCAGCTCCAAATATCTGATTGTCTTTATTCTGTCAGAAACATTCAGGACTGATCCAGAGACTCTGATTGGCTGTGACATCACTCACCGGAGCCAATAGGAGCGTCTGATGTAGAGACGTGACTCCTGAGGTCACTGTCAAAGATGGAGGATGAGAACGGACGGATAAACACACAGAAGGAGTCAGAGAGTCGGACTGATCAGATCTGATCAGCTGATTCTGTTTAAGGAGGAAAAACAGATGAAATCATCTTGGAGAACGTTAAAAGGTCCTGGTTCTGATCTGGTCTCTCCAGCTCCACAGAGACCCTGGCTGCATGTCCGGTCGGCCCCGCCCAGATATGATGTCATGCGTTTGGCGGGCCGGGGTCTGCCCTCATACTGTCACTTCACTGAACGTTGACTCTCTCCTGCAGCTCTGCCACCTCTCCTAAAGCTTGGCAGCGTCTGGTCCAGAAAGTACCTTCAGTCTGCCAGACGCTCGGCTGTTTGCAATTATATCATCTGTAAAGCATCATCCTCGGAGTGCAATCAGCTGCTCTGCACCTCCTTCACTGCAGCCCGACGGCTCCTCCAAAGTTTGTGTTTCTGAGTGTCTCTACAGGATCGTGGTGTTATTTGGGGGAGAAATAGCTCTGTAATCCCCCGGTCCTCCACCCGTCCGCTGTGAGTTGGGTTTTCCCCTCATAAAAAAGACGGGGCCCACCATAAACAAGGCACAGGGAGTCTATTCTGCTCTTGTTTGGGTCCTTCTCTGCTCAGCCGCAGACACACCTCAGAGTTTATCTCGTTAGCTGCACTTTTCTTCGGACCTTTATGAGTCACGAGTGGAGTCTTTCACCTGAACTCATCACTTCCTCTCTTATTATCTGCGTGACTGTCATTTACATATTTCTGCTTCTTTTAATTATTCCTGTCTTTTTATTCGACCGTAATCAAACATCTCATAATGGCGTCTCGGCAAAGCATTTGGTTTTTAAATGAGTTCTGTCCTTTCTGAGCTGAAGGGAGGAAAAAGGTCCATATTTGAACTTCTCCAGTGATTTATCTGAAGTGTTGATCCCTGAGGACCGAGGCTGTATTAATGTAGAAGATTTAGAATGGAGACCACATGGAGGCCTACCTTTTGACTGTTTGGACCTTGAATGAAAACATGATAAATTTCCACATAAACTCTGAACTCTGACCCTGAAACATAAATCTGATGATGAAACGAGCAGCAGAGGACAGAACATGTTTCCCCCTCAGGCCTCCTCAAATTCAAATTCAACACGTGTCCAGATGAAATCCCTCTCTGGTTAACACATGATCCACTGCTGCTGTGGATCATGTTCTTCATCTCCTCAGGACAGAAGAAGATAAAGTGCAGATCTGACATTCATGTCCCACGATGCCCTGGAACCGTCAACGAGACGATCAGGCACGCAGGAGTTTGGAAGGTTTGAAGGAGACTGGCTGCAGGTTCAGGACCTCAATCGACTGAACTTGATATAAACTCATCCGTGTGTGTGGAAGAGTTGGAGAATGTTACTTCTTTTACAACTGACAGCAGAAACAGGCGGCAGAGACTCACCGTCGAAGCAGAAAGCTCCGTGTTTGTCCGTCGGGTCGGGGAAGCTGGTTTGATTTTCATATTTGTAAAGTGTGCGAACGCCCAGCAGGCCGCCGCCACACTGAGGCCGGGGGACGGTGACGGGGTAGCGGGCACTGCCGTCAGACAGCCAGCCGTAGTCACACCGGTTCAGCCCCGCCCTCCAGGCGGCAAACAGCTGCCCGGGGGACGCCAACACGGCGCCGTGCCTCTCGCACTCCTGCCACGCCTCCTGCAGGGTGAGCTTGTCGCCGAGGGACGGGGAGTAGAAGACGTCGCCTGCAGACAGAACAAAAGGTTCACTCGCTGTCCTTTTTATTCCTGACGGTGCAAAGAGCAGCTACTTAAACCGTCTCCGCTCATCGGCCCTTACTGTGGAGCTTTCTAACTTAAAGGGCCGATGGACAGATGCTGCTGCTGAGGATCATTCTCCAACAACAATGAAACCAGTGACTCTTCAGTTCAGATCATTTTGTCTCAAAAAGGGCAAAGTGGAGCGTTTCTGTCCAAAAAGTCAGAGTCAACAAAGCTGAAACAAATAAACAGGAGCATGTTTTCAAAACTTTCATCTGAGAGAACAAATGGCTGATCTGATCTGACACTAAACCTGCTCGTCATGTGTTTACCGTGCAGTTTGTCCACGAAGCAGTACACGTCGTATTTCTCTTCGGGGTCACGGACGCCGTACGTTCTGACTCCCGGCCGGTTCATCAGGTCGCCTGCACAGCCGGGACGAGGCGTTGTGATCGGATACCTGAGGAGACAAGATGGCAGAGCAAAGACCTTTAACCCCCAAACATCTGCACCTGATTGGTCTGCTCACATCCAGCTCCTGATCTCACCTGACCGACTTGTCGGACAGCCAGCCGGCGTCACATTGGTCTAAGCCGTCCTCGAAGGCGGCCGCCAGCTGTTCAGGTGTGGCGATGGCGGCGCCTGCAGAGTGACACGCCTCCACAGCTGCAGGGAAATCCAGAGTGTAGCGGCTGCTGTTCGCTCGGTAGTGAAACACAACACCTGAGTGACAATGACACACAATCAGGACAATGTATTAAAGACATCTGCTTTAGCTCCACGTTTGGTCTCCACCGGCCTCTGAAGGCCGGCTGAGTCTGCTGAAGTTTCTCTGTGGACATCCCGTAAAAGAGGCAGGGCTGCGGGACAAATGGTGTTTTGTGTGTCTGTCACAGCCCAGATGGGTTCAGGCAGTGGAAGCTCGTCAGTGTTCGGGGAATCCTATCCGACCCGGCTCCTCAGACATTTACACAGATTCCACACTAACAGGGAACGCAGCGTCTTTGTCCAGCAGCTCTGGACAAAGACGCTCCCTATGAGAGACTCACAGCTTCTCCATTTAACCGCTCAGCCGTCCTTTCACTTCCTCCTGCAGCGCTGCCAGCAGATCCACACAGATGAGCAATAATCGGCCGTCCAGCTGGGAATAAAGGAGCTAATGACACCAGAACAGGCCGACTGCTTTCTGTTTCTCTGGAACAATCCAGGACTCTATCTGATGGATTTAGTTTCATCATCATCAGTTCCCATGAGGTGGAGTTTTGTGGATGTAAACAGAGGACATGAAGGTTTACAGGGTCTACTCTGGTGGTCAGATTGTATTGAAGTTTATGGGAAAATGGGCCTGTTTCTCCCTTGATTTATCAGCTCAATAAATAATAACTGAAGTGCAAAGAGCTGCTCTGCTGTGGCTGGTGGGGGATAAATCTGTGACGACCTTTGACCTTTGTCTTCCATGTACTTTTATGACCCGTAGTTGATCGAAAATACTGACGAGAGCAGCTTTAAGGAAAACCAAACTGAATAAGTGTGTTGGACTCACCGGACACGTTCAGCCTGACGGTGTCCTGAGTGTCCTCCATCCCGTGCATCACCTCACAGCGGTAGAGTCCTGCGTCGCTAGCCCTCAGTCTGGTGATCAGCAGGGAGGCGTCGCCGACAGACAGCGGGTGGGTGGGCACCGACACTCTGCCCCTGAACTCCTGCCCCACCTTCACCACCCCGCCCTGGGCCACCAGCACCACCCCCTCCCTGTCCTCCCCCAGCTTCGTCCACTTGATCCTCAGGTGCTCGTCTGGTGCTGAGGTGTGAGGCTGGTCGTCGAGGGGAGCGGCTCCGGGCACGGTGTGCGAGGGAGCGGTCAGGCCCCCCGGGGTTATGGAGAAGTGGCACGGCAGGACCGCCCGGTCCGCCAGAGAGCCGGCAGCCGGCGAGTTCTTCTCCATCCTCATCGAGCCGCCTGAAGCTGGAAAACAAGATCCTGCATGAGTGTGTGTGCCATCGCAGAGTAACACAACGCCTTCGTTTAAAAACGGGCTGGAGGAGGTCAGTAACTTTGTCTGCTACATAACGACACGAGGATCTTAGACAGTCACTGAGGACGTCCAAAGACAGGAAACAGGAAGGGACATTTTTTAAAACCCTTTTAGAGCCGCATTGAGGTTTTTGATTCAGATTCAGAATCAGCTGATTCTCTGTCCTCCATAAACGGGCGGTGCATCCAGCTGTGTGTCTGACATTTTTATCATGAATTCCCTCAAAGGGAATCCTCTTTTCTGGTCCAAATCTAAATAGTAGATAAAAACAGGGAACAGCTGTTCCTTGTGTCATTTTGCATTTTCCATAAAGAAAGTTATTTATGCAGCGGGGGAAAAAAATCTGACATGATAAACCAGGAATGTTGGCCATTTTGCATTTTGCACTTTTCAGCCGGCCCCTAACTTCAGCTCCTCTGTGAGGGAACCAGGACCTGAGGGCCCCACAGATCCAGTAGGAGGCGCCACAGCCTGAGGCCAGATCCTGGACCTTCATGTTTCCTGAGTCGGCTCAGGTTCGACTGTCGCAGAAACAACCAGCAGAGAAACAGAGCAGTAAAAAAAAGGAATATGAAACTGCATTAATAATAATAAAAAATAAAAAAGATGGATTCCTGGCTGAGACTCAGAGGAAACTGAAATCAGACTGTTAATGTGATTCCTGGAAAACCTGCGTTCACCAGCCATAGTGAGTCTGTGTTGTGTTGAGTTGTGTTGGAGCAATCATCATTTTCCATGTTGTCAGTCTTGGATGTGTGCTATTATGAATAAGAGTTTGGTGTTCAGTCACATGACTCACCCGGATGAGGACGAGCGGCGCAGACACACACCAACCCCAACAGGTGAGAGAGGACGAGAGGAAGCATCTCAACACAACCTGCAGACAGAGGCGCACAAATATTCAGTGATTACACACCATGTTGGGTCACAATCTTCAGTTATTTAATATTCTATTTCCCGATATCAGATTCTCAGATTTAATGCTGAATATTTTTCAGGCTGTTGGTTGAATAAAACATTCTGAATGTCGTCGTATTTTGTCCAAACAACTTCAGAAACACAGAATTATTCGATGAAGACAGTAAATAAATAAAAACTTGACTTCCTGTTGAGCTGATTGCATTTACTGCTGCACTGGATGCAGAAACATTAACTTTATATTCACCTGTTTCTCCTGCAGTTTCAGGTGTTTCTATTATTTTGTCCACCTCATTTATACCAAAGGAGGCTGTTAAAGTTCTTCACCGCAGAGAACTTTACTTTATTTATCTTTACTTCTGACTTCACAGATCAACAGATTCAGTCAGTTCAAAGCAGCAGAATAAGTTAGTTTCTAATTTTAAGTTTGGACTTCATGAAATGAAAAGTCAACACAACTTAAAAAAGATTTTTTCAAAGCAGAGGGTTTGTACTGTTTTTGTAAGATCACATGTTGACTGTAGAACTGAAGACAGATAAATTGCTGATGTGGAAATGATTTAGTTAATTCTGAGTAAATCAGTCGTACTCCTGACGTTAATAAGTCTTTATTGATATAACTTCCAGTTTTATTAAACTAATTTTACAGAAATCAGTTAAAGTGGAATTAGAATTCAGTGTGTTGATCTGATATCCATTTAACCAAACTGACTTCTGCTGATTCCACATGAATTCATTTCACAGCTCTTTTTCTGATCTGACAGCTGATAAAGATCAGATGTTAGATCAGGTCCGGTCCAGGTTCTGAGGATCGGACTCTGCTTTGATGGACATAATCGGTCCAAAGTGTCATCAATCATTATGTTCGGGTTTTTATCGGTTATCTGTTTTTTTAAACTCCCTCAAACTGAATCTGATCTGATAAAAATCTTCCTCCTACCTTGTTGATCCCGCAGAAAAGAGTTAAAAATCCGGTTCTTGGGTCCAGATCGTGGAAGCGGAGGATCCTGTCGGTCTGTCCGGTCCCGGTCCGGATCTGGTCCAGATCTGAGCGCTGCAAGTTCAAATCCACTTGACACCCGTTTATGGAGGCATGGTGGGAGGGGAGGGGCTCCAAGCTAGGACTCCGCCCACTGAGGGGCGGGGGGGGGGGGAGAGAGAGAGAGAGAGAGAGAGAGAGAGAGAGAGAGAGCGAGAGGGAGAGAGAGAGGAGAGAGAAGAGAGAGGGGGGGAGAGAGAGGAGAGAGAGAGAGAGAGAGGGAGAGGGAGAGAGGAGAGAGAGAGAGAGAGAGAGAGAGAGGGGAGAGGGAGAGAGAGAGAGAGGGTGGTAGAGAGAGAGAGGGAGAGGTAGAGAGAGAGAGAGAGAGAGAGAGAGAGAGACATTAAAGGTTCAGTCCACTCAGATTTAACTGGATCTGAGTAAAGAACCAAGAACCCTGCATACCACATTTCCCACAATGCAACTCAACGGCATACAGACCGATGACTGTGAGTCCTCCACCTTCATTCTATCTGCTGATCATCAGGCTTTAAGAGGTCAGACTGTACTGAAGTCTATGGGAAAATGTCCCTCCTCCTCCTCCCTGGTGAGTTTATGGACTGATGTTTATTTAGAGGGAAAAGGGAGGGGTTAGGGGGCGGGGCTACGGTGTGACTCACAGACTGAACCACCCAATCAAAACAGACTCCAGAGCAGGTCACCTTCTCAGATTGGAGTGAAACTCTGAAAAGCTTCAGGTCCTCCAGATCATTTAAACACCATCAGAGCTGTGATAATAAACCATTTAAATCCAACAAACTCCAACGCTGTTCATTGGTACAGATATTTAAAAGCTCTTTTCATAAAAACTGGGTGATGAAGAAGACATCAACACGTGCTTCCTGTTCTTCATCATCCGTAAAGTCGGGGATGGATTGAGGGGGTGTGGCTTCTGTGTGACTCCTTCCTGTCTCCCTCTGTGATATAAAGGTATCTTTTAGGAATCTGGATCCAGATGTCAGTTTTCTGTCGGTATCAATCCACCTGCAGCAGGACTCGGACCAGTCAGTTGGGTCAGACCAGTTTTCAGACCTGAAACTGAACCAGTTCCCGTTTGGAAAATAAATCTGGATGTGGTAAAAGTTTGGTTGGACTTGAACGTGGAAAGGCTTGCTCATGGTTTTGGTTAAAATGACTCACACATCACAATTGTGCAACATTTCATTAATATGCAGATGGCGAATGTTATGAAACGGCTGTGGTCATGAGGACATTTCGTTTTGATCAGTCTGAACCACTTTGTCACAACATGAGCTCAAACAGCCCTCCACTTCCTGTCCGATTAATTATCGGATGTAAAGAGATGATGTTTTGAGTGACTTTTGGTTTTTCTTGTCTTTTTGATTATGAAGTGGTTGTAATCAAACCTCTTATCTCCTCCAAACCATAAAAACACACTCAAGCTGAAGCTGCTCTGAAGTCAGCAGGGTGCTGTTCATATTTACCCTCCAAAATAAAAGACTGGAGAAATTAAACACAAATCTTCCACAATAAAACTCAATGAAACTTTAAACAGAAGTTTACAACAATTAAAAAATTTTATTCACAAATTGAGTACAAAAATATCACAAATTTTCCAACATACATCAGTGCAGTGATCGCCTGTAGAAGGTGACGGGTCAGAAGTCCTCAAACAGGTCCTCAGCTTCTGAACGTGCTGCCACAGCATCTGCAGAGCGCCGGGAGGTCTGCGGCTTACTGGACCCTGCAGGGGACTTACTCCTGTGCAACACACACACACACACACAGGTCAGTGGGCTAATGAGGCTGATTTACAGGAGTCTTCCTGTTGAGACAGGAAGTGTATCATGTGGCTCATAAGGAGCAAGACTGGAAACACATGGGCAACTTTTATACCTGTGTGTGTGTGTGTGTGTGTGACAGTGGCCTACATCTAAAGTTGTCCACATCAAATGCTAGACTTTTGTACCTTTGTGTGTTTCTAACTGGAGTTTCTTGTTCATCTCTTCTTGTTCAAAAATTCGGCCTTCACTTGAACGTTGCATCATTTTTCGTTCAAGAACGACAACTGAACCGAATTTCAGAGAATGTGAAGGACAGTTCAAAAAAGGACAAGAGGGGACGGGGGGGGGGTCATTGGGTTTTATCCTGCAGACCAACACTGACCTCTACAGAGCTGCTGCTGATTATATTTAACCATATTATTAATAGATATTGTGAAGAAAGATGACATTTAGCAGGGAATTTATTCCTGTCTGGACTTTTCCTCATTTTAAATTTCTCTCTCTAATGGCAGCAGCACAACACAAGTCTGTGTTTCCATCTGTCACAAACATCAGGGATACAAACAGATTCAAAGAGGAACTCTGTGACGATAAATGTCATGAATGCAAATTTAGACCACCTGGTGTCCAAAAAAAAAAAAAAAAAAAAAAGATGGCCGACAAACAAATAGAACGGCAGCTCTGTCCACTTCCTGTTCAGGGACAAACAGAAGATCAGAGTTTCCCTCAGGAACCTGCGGAGACCGAACACCGAGCTGAGGGAGTGCTCATGGTAGAAATAATGACGTTTCTCAGGTCAGGTCGGAGACTTTTAGTGAGGCTGGAGATAAAAACTGGGACAGATGCAGAAATGGAATGAAGGTCAAAATGTGCTTTGCAGGGTCAACAAGTCTTTCCCTGCAGTAAACCAGCCGACGCAGAGTTCCACTCACCTTTCACCTCACGGCATGTGAGTCCAAGGTGACCTGAGGACCACCCACTGATCCACTGCACCAGTGGGAGGTTCAGTCACAACTTGCCTTCGGAGGAACTTTAAGACATTATGGAGTCAAGTTCCCCCACGCACAAACAACACAGACCAACAAAGCTGATCCTGGTCCTGAAACCAAGACGGTAAATCTCCCCTGCCCCTCCAATCCAACCGGACTGCAACAGTAATGACCCGAACGGGACCGGCAAGAAAAGAGCAGTGTGAGAAAGCCAGAGAGAGGCCCCGAGCTTGTTGAAATGATTACCAACTGTACGACAAACGCTCCGAGCTGCTGGAACCAGTTAGCAGGAAACAAGAGACGTGTTCAGTGCAGAGGGGAAGCTGTTCCACGCTGCCATGGAGGACCACCAGGGGTTTGAACACATGGCAGCGACGGGGGGGGGTTCCTGAGAGGTGGGGTTAACATCGGGGAACGGGCCCTTGGGAGCCCCCACACGGAGCCGCTCTGGTGACAACATGCACACCACTTATGAGTTGGTTTGTGGTTTACGACACTCAACAGAGACAGACGTTTTTTGTGGGTACAAATGAAACCTAATGTTCTGTCACTTAAAGGTTCAGGGAACAAATTACAACAACACAACGTCCTCAGTTGACCGGTACGTCCACGCAGACGAGGTCGGCTGCAGCCGTCCAGATCTGCTGACAGAGTTATTTCTGTGTTTACAGAAAAAAGAGGAAACACAACACATTACATCCCCGTTTCAACACATTTATATATTTGAGGGAAATTAGGAGACACTTGCTGTACCAGGATTGGAGTGGACGCTAAAACCTGTTTGATGAGGCCACACTGGATTTGAACTTTGACCTTTGACCATCAAAATCAAATCAGTTCATCTTTCATTTGCCTTTCCCTTAAGACGTTACTGACACAATGTTTGGTGAGGTCAACATGACCTTGACCTTTAACAACAAAATGTACTGTAACGTTCAGTGACAGCAACAGCAAAGTCATGTGACCGTGGTATCGTTGGTTTATAGCTTAGCGTTAGCTTCTTACTGCTGCTGGTTTTATTTTGTGGTGAAGTTCGTGAGTGAAGATGATCCTGCAGAATAAAATCTGGATCTGGATTTTTATTTTCTGAAATCATCCAGAGGACGGTGGAGGAAACCAACTGATGCAAACATCATGTGAGCGGACAGAAATATGCCATCTCTGCAGCTGGCTATGAAGAAACATCTCAAAAAGTGAACAGAATTATTCAGAAAGTCTCTGTCTTCTCACCTGAGCAGAACTGTTGATAAACACGATGGAGGTCAGAGATCTGGGTCAAGTCAAAGAGCTTCAGCTCGTGGAAACATGGAAAACTTTGCTGATTCCAGTTTGAAGCTAAATGCAAACATGCAGTTAAAAGTCAGCAGTCCCAGGTCTTGTAGTGATTATGTGAGATGGCTGGAAGCAACGTTTGATAGTTTACAGAGCCGGAGCCAACGAGGAGAGACTGTCTCACTGCCCCTATTCATGGGAAACCACTTAGATCTGATGTTTACAGGAAGCAAAGTGAGTGAAAAAGAGAAGATCAGAACCAGCAGCTGTTTGATAATAAACTCACAATGTTTTAATGAAGTGTCAAACCCAAAGCTCCATAAACTTGCTGCTTTCGTTGAATGAATGCTTAAACATTTTGGGAAATAGACGTTTTAGCTCATTGTCAAAGACGACGTGTGTAGGACTGGCACTGCGGTCAGGACATGGCTAGCGTAGCATAGCTTAGCTGAACATAGAGACAGGAAGCACAAAGCTGTGCAGGGTCATGAGGACGATGACGTAACTGATCACCTGGACTCCTCCAGCTCTGTATTTAACACACCTCCCTGAGCGGCCTGTCATTAATCATCCTTGTCTTCTGTTCATGTGGCCTTCATTTCATTCTCTGCAGGAGCTTTCACTCCATTAATTCTCTGCTCTTCCTCCTCCTCCTCCTCCTCCATGTAGAAAAACATGGAGGCATCAGAGGAAGGTGAGGGGGTTGATGGCAGAAACAATAGCTGGGTGTAGGGCTGCCAACAGCTCCAACCCCCCCACGTTAACCACCTCAGACAAAGGCCTCTCTTTTACAGCCTGTGTTTGCCAGCTCAGAGGGGTGGATCGGGGTGTGTGGGGGGGATCAAACATCCAACCACAGCTGCTCGTCGGCTCACTGCTGCTTCTTGTTGAAGGCGTTCGGCTCGGTAATAGCCTGAAATGGGCGCTGCTGCCGACCCCTGCCAGCGGCTGTGGATGGATGGCACCACTTACGGCCATCTGCATGGGACACAGTCGCTGGCACCGGCGGGAGCTTGGACTCAGCATATTCCCCCTTCTGTTGGACGGCCTCAGAAACAAAGTCAGATTGAGACATGTCTTTGGATTCATTTCTAAACAGACACGTCCAAAAAGAGACTGGCACATGAGAGATATGGTCACAACAAGAGCAGGAGCATTGTGGGGTTTTGGATGTGATGTGGTACGATGGTCCGACTCTGGGTGAAGATAAGGCAACTACACACACAACAGAGAGGAGAAAAGAAGAAAGTTTGTTCTTTGAGACCAATGACCGGCTCTGGCTCCGCAATTCATGTCCTAGACCTCCCTCAGAAATCCCCCTGCTGGTCTGAGAATAACAGCATTTACCAACATCCAAAGTTTGGGTGAAGAAACATTTTCTCACCTACCTATGCTCGTATGAAGGGCATAGCAGCAGACTGACGACAGAACCTTTGGATGACAAAATGCTCAGTGTTCCAACAGCCAGTAAAAGCAGCATAGAAAATGAGCTTAATTTCACCTGGCAGCGCCTCACGCAGTTTTCTTCTCCCCCAAAGAGCCTTTAGCCCAGTTCAGCAGCCCATTCCTCTTCAGGATTGCAGCACCAAACCAAAAGAAAATGGAATATTAAAATTTATGTGACCAATCAAACATAACGGAGTGATCCTCCTGTTTGTAATAAACCAGCTCGGGGCTTCCTGTGGAGAAGGAGGCATTTAACATCACGGCCTTCATGTTCTCAGCTCCGCTGGTCTGACAGAAATAATGTTTGTTATTAATAATAATACTATATTTTATTTATAGTGCACTTGGCAGTTGTTGAGTTAATGTCAAGAAAAAAAACACTCCTTCTGATATTTATTTTCCCAATAAAAGCCTAACTACGGGCAGCACAGCAGCATGGTGGTTAGCTCTGTTCCCCACAACAAGGAGGTCCAGGTTCGATCCCGGCCTGGGGCCTCCAAAGACGTCCTGTTTGGGCTCATTGGTGACTCTAAACTGTCAGAGTGGTTGTTGGTCTCTGCCTGCAGACCTGTCCAGGGTGAGCTGGGATTGGCTCCAGAACCCCCCCTGATCAGAGGAGAAGATGGATGGATGAAAGTCTAACTATGATGTGAACACTGGAGGTATTTTAAAGTGAAGGTTCAGGACAAGACAACAAGTAAAGAAGGACTAAGTACTGACTTCATAAGGTGATAAACATAAGAACAATTTAATGCTTCCAGCCACAGACTGAGAAGCAACCAAGATGGCGACAGCCAATTTAGAAAACAGAAACTCACAAACTGATACGTTGGCTTTGGTACAACTTAAAACTGGTGGCCCTAAAATGACTTCTGTAACAAAGTTCTGTGTTGTCAAAGATCAGTCTGGTTCAATACGGTTCAAATCTTCTGATTTGACTCAGGTTGTATGTCACTTATTCTGATTGTTGGAGACAAAATAAGATTCCTGCCAATAAAACCAAATATGGTGATAATCTCGTGAAGAAAGTCATCTGAACAGATTTGTGGATTTTCCAAACGTGGACACAGACATCTGTGCCAACAGAGGTAAGTGTGTAGGTTGTGTGATGTTTTCCACACACTCATTAGTGGACCTGTGCGTCACATAAAGACCAGAATGGAAAAGGTTTCTCTCCAGGGGCCAACTCTCAACCCGTCGTCCCCTCCCCACCTGGCTGGCCCTCGGCTCGGCCCCTGGCCATCGGCCCCGACAGCGTGTGTCAACATGGTTAAACAGAGAAACAGACCGTCCGATAGGAAGGAGCCCGGCAGCAGAAATCATAAACCTGCAGCTACGACTCTTTTCTTTTATCACCAATAAACTGTGAGGGCTGAATTTGATACTGTCTCTCAGAGGAGAGCCGTAAACGCCCTGAAGGTGCTCAGCTGGGCCGTCTCCCCGGACACTGGAGGAAACTGCTGCTCTCTTTTTTACACATCCATCCATCCATCCTCGGAGCTGTGTAGCTACATGTGAAAGTACCAGTTTGAAGCAGACAGCCCAGTTGGCCCAGGATTTATTTTTGGAAAACAAACATTGAGCTTGGGGTCATTTTTAAAACCCAACATTGAGCAGACATTTGGCCAAAGTTGAGCTTTATATGTTTTATATGAAATGAGACTTCAGAAGACGCCAATATTTCATCAGCATCATCATCAGCTGTCGTCACTTTCCTCCATCAAACTGACATCATCCTCAGACTGAACTTTGGTCACCTGACCACGCTGCTGGGGAGGAATAGTTGGTTAACCAAACCCCTCACAGCAGCAAAAGTTGATCAGCTGGTCCAGCTATTGTCGACACCCCCAACGTGTCAACACATTAGCCTCCATTCAATTGAATGAGGGGGCTGAAAACACACAAATGTCTGTTCCAGTGTGAGAATCTGCTGCTTGTGGCAGTTTTAATTGTTGAAAATGAATTATCTTAGAAACTAAAGACGTCAGCTGGTTCTTTGTCAAATAAATGTTTGATTTTCATGCTGCACTGATCATAATTTACTGTGAGTGTTAAGGCAGGACAATAAAACGCCAACACAACAGAGGAGTTCGTGTTTTCATCCTTTGAATCAGAACTTGTGTCGCTGTAGATGTGCGACATGCACTCTCCACATTCCTTCACACATTAACGTCATCAGCGATTTACGACCTACTGCTAACACACATGTGAGATTAGCTTTGTGTGTACTTCACGCACAGCTCAATAGCTATTTGAGGGCTGAGGGGGTCGGACTGGGGGTGACCTCGGGCCTAAAGGTTAAACCTGTGCAGAGCGATGGGTTAAATTAGCTGACATAAAGAAGATCCCTGACCGGGAGATTTTATGGTGTTTGATTTTCCCGTTTAAGAGCACACTGGGGGGGCAAAGGGAAGACAAGACCAAAGAGAGGAACTGAGAAGGAAAATGTCATGAAGCTCCAGGTGGACGCCATCATCTCCCCGCCTCGTGCAGTAAAAGATGGGTGCGTGTGTGTTTTGACTCGGAACAATAAAGTTAATCTAATTGGATTGTGTGCGTTTGTGTTTGTGTGCTATTTTGGGTCAGAGGTGTCACACCCTGGCTGCATGAGCAAATCAGGATTAAATGTATGAACAGTTAATGAGGCCAGTAAACTGAGACATGAACCGCCGTCATAAAGCAGGAACAACTTTACACAACAAACTACGGCGACACAAAAGCAAACAACACCTTGTGAGCTCTGTTTGTGGACTCGTACCTCTTCCTCTGGGAGGTCTGTGGGGTCGGCCGTTTAACGACGGGGTCTGGCGGTCCAAGGTGACGGATGCGGCGTTTGCGGCAGGGGGCCACGTCCGTGATGTCCTTCAGGCTGTCGTCCAGTGGACTCGGAGTGGAGGAGCCTGAGGAGAACAGGATGCACAGCTGATCAGAATACCTTTATGTTTCAATACCTCCCGACTTATTTTGTGCTGCTGGAAATAAACATCTTTATCAGATCAGAGTTCTGCTCATTCTTTGGAGCAGTAATGATGAAAATTGGCTCCAAAGCCTGTAATGCTCTAAATATCTGATTGTGCATGTCTCTGTCTTTATTCCCGGTCAGGTTGATCCTATTGACAGAATGTGTTGTTGTGACACTTCTCTCCTTCTCTCCTGTAGCAGAAGAATCTACACAAACTACACAAGGCAAACAAAGCACATATCCACTCCTCCCTCCGTCTGTTGACGCTAACTCGAAATGTACAGCCGTCTGGGATGTTGCCATAGCAACAGAAACAACATTAAACCAATGAGCGTCTCCTCATCAGACGCAGGAAACGGTACAACGTCCATTGCCCAGAGAACCTTGACATATCCCAGCAGCAGCTGATGATTTCATGTGTGAGAAAGTGGAAAAATCAGAGAGGGCAAAAAAAGGAAACCTGCCCCAAAGCCCCCTGCCTGCTCCATGGTAGGTAACAGTCCATCTTAAATTAACACACACAGCTTTTTGAAGGTGTCAGCTCACTACGTTACATAACCCATTGGTGATGTCATCCCTCCTTTCTGGGCAAACACACTTGGCTGCCTTGACAACGGCCCCTGAAAATACCCCGTTTTACAAACTGTGACCGATGTATGGATGTTTAGCTCACATGAACATGTGAGTTCTGCTGAGTGACTCTGAAACACGTGTTTTCAGGATAGTCAACGTCCCTGCAGCTGTTTCCTGTCGCCCGTCACGCCTGAAAAACTGAAGCCGGCCTTCATGACAATTCACCTGCTCACACCGTGAGCTTTCTGTTGAGGATCCATGAAAGCTGCAGTCTGAGAACAGTCCTGATTATTTATAGGAACCTCTCAACTAAAGACAGTTTGAGGAATTAGTTTCTGCTGAAGTTTGTGATGAGAAGCCGCTGCTGCAGGAATCAAACGCACACTATTTTTTTACCCAGTAGCCCCGCCCCCATCCCCTCTCCTCCTTCCTGGTCTGTTTCCCCCAAAACAAAGCGTCATTTAAAAAATGAGTCTGACTGCTTTTATAGCATGTGGAGTGTTAAAGAAGTCTTCATTAATGTTTCTCTTAGTGTTTCCAGGGGACACTAAAAAGTGGGTTGTTAACACGTTATAACACACACTGACAGAGGAAATGTGTCAGAACTTCTTACCCGGGGGCTGTGAAGTGGGGGCTGGAGTCGACTGCTCCTCCTCTGGCTCTTCGTCAGTGCTCCCTCCATATTCATCTTCCTCCTCCTCCTGACCTGCAGTCTGCCCTGGTTTTGCTGAATCCTGATTCTGTTTCTGTTTCTCAGAATTCCTGCAGCAGAGAGGAGGGAGGGTGAAGATGGTCTGGACTCATTCTGGACTCAAACATGAAAATGTGACCTTCGTTCAGCACTGAGTCATCGCTGTAATCAGTGTGCAGTCAAAAGTTTCCTGTACGTCACACGACTTTCACCACAGCAGAGGTGATTCAGACGATTGCAGCGATAAAGGAAACAGGCGTTGAAAATTAAAATCTGCTGAGCATCAGTTGTTCTCAGATTTAATAATGTTTGTTTTTAGTTGGCTCTTGTTTCCTGAGCTGAACAGAGTTGTTAGTGAGACAGACAGAATCAGCTGATTCTGAATAGTGACACATTCTGTGAAACAGAAGGTGAATTTGAAGGAGAAAAAGGTAGATGAGATAAACTCACCTGCTCTCCTGCAGCTGAGTGACTGTTTCCTGCAGACTGCGGATCTTGGCTTTCTTCTCATTCAGAACCAGGACAAACCGAGAGTACAGCTCCGCCTCCAGGGTCTCTTTAGCCCGGGTGTACCGCTTCAGGCTTCAACACACACACAGACGCACAGTAAAACTAGAAACGAATCTATTAAGAGTTCTAATAATATCAATCAAGCCATATTCATTTTTAAGGCCCCTCTGTCTGAAAATGCCTTAAAAAACAGTAATGTAATAGTAATGTGACACTGATAAAATGTGTTCATTTAGGGGAAAGTAATGCATCCGTTAAACTTGACCTTAGAGAACGCAGACAGGGCGGGAAACAACGCCAACGGAAAATAAAGCCGGTCTGACTCTTTCGAACCGTGATGACCTGGAGTGGACTCTGTTAGCAGCACTGTGAAATCGGCTCATAAATCAGTGACGTATGGTGTCAGCCAGATGGGGCCCCCGTCCCGCCCTTCCCTTTCCACACAGTGTTACAGGAGTTGGGCAATAACCCAGAGGAACCTGTGATTGATTTTCCGGGAACTAAAAGTTGTGGTTTTAACCTTTCAGCAGGATTCCCTCAAAGGTCCTCATGTAAATGTTACTGTCTGCCATCCATCACCAGGTATTTAACTGGTTAGTTCCATCAGTGGATTTATAGTCCCCTGCTTTCGGGTTTAAAGTGACTCCAGATCCATTTCATATCACAAATTTCATTATCTGTAACATTTCCCAGATATCCCGCCAAACTTTCAGGAAATTCCCAGACATGTCCTGTTTGAGTTTTGCTCTGAGCAGTTTGTTGTGTGTTTTTACTCGGCAGTGATGCGTTGCTGTTCTTGTCTCAGTCCGTGGTTCTCCTCCTCCAGGTTCTGGTTCTGGTGCTCCAGGATGTTTCCCATCTGCAGACTGTGGACCAGTAACTCCCTCACTGCCTCCGCCGGCTCGGGGTCAGCCTTCAGCGACACGGACCCCAACCTGAACTGGGAAGGGACACAGAGAAAGTCTCTGAGGGGACTTTGAGGGGAGTCAGCTGACTATTCAGGTGTTTCACCATCACCTGATCCATCAACCATGAAACATTGACTAGCTCATCCCAAGTTAATGGAGCAGGAGCTCCTGAGAGACTGAGCTTTGGGTCAGAGGTGTTTACACCCAGAGAAGATTCCATCAGCCTCCACCTTCTCAAGCAGCAGCTGTCTGCTGGAGACACCAATAACAGTCAATGATTCAGTGAAAGAGATGGTTATTTATTCTGCTCAGAAGTCACTTCCTTCAACTATTTAATACAAAAACAGTTAAATACCCTTTTCTTTCTTCTTGACATCAGAAAATTGTCTTTTTTTTATGTGTGATGATGACAGGAAATATTTACTGATACCACGACTTTGTTGTTGATAATACATGGTGGTTGTTAAGTTTTTTTTCTGACTTGGTTTGAATAGTGAGGTGATTCTTCACTGAAAATAAGTTTCATTTTGATTTTTAACATGTGTGAGCCTTTCGTTGCTTCACAACAGAGTGAAAAAACAGACAAACTTTTAAAGAAAGATGGAAAATGAAGTTTTAAGATGAGAGTTGATTTATTTTAGTTTCACAAAGTTTCACATTTACTTTTTGCTGAGAGGAAAGTGATCAGAGATACGAGAGTGATATTATGTGATAAATGAAAATGTTCCTGTTAATGTGAGACACTGAGCAGTTCAGGACCAATTTTCAATATTAAAAAGGAAATGTGGATAAAATGAACAGTCTCTCTCACCTTCTATATAAACAGACAAGTGAATACATTTATTTAATCTATCACAAAAATCACTTAGAAATCATTCACACATCGACTGTGATGCCGATTCAGTGACACACACACTCGTTTGGTATGTTAAGCAGCGGAGGGAACACCTGTAGGTGTGTGAGGGTCTGGATTAGAGGGCTCTGCAGGCCGGACTCTGTCATTATGACTCATAACTCTGAAAGATGAATCCCCGTGTTCTAATGTGGAGCCAGAGAAGAATAAAACCTCAGATTCTCATTTTTTAAGGAAAGAGGCTTCACTTCCGTTTTACCCATGGCGGTTACCATGGCAACAGAGTTTGAACTGATTCAGCTGATTGCCAAACACCACCAGCTTGATCAACACGTCTGCAACATGGACATTTTATTTGTTGTTTCAAGCGGTCTCCTAGCAACAGCCATCCTCATAAATCAATAAAATTTGACAAAATAAAAGCTGATTTTATTGAGAAATTATTAATTAATTAAAACTGCATTTGTTAAAAGTGACTTTTTAAAACATTCTATTGACCAAAAATATTCAGCTCATTGTCACAGAATGAGAAAACTAACTATCTACATAATTTTGTCATTTCAGAGTTCATTTTATCGTGCTGATGAATCCTGCCCTCCTTCAAAAAACAAAGATGGAGGTTTCAGACCTGAAGCTCACAAACTGACAGGTGACGTCACAGTGGGTTGACAGTTTCCCTCAAGCAGACAAATCACGGCTGCTTTCATTTCACAACACAGAACATGGAGATCGGCTGCAGAGGCTCCCACAGGGGGATAATAACACAACTTCATTAGAATCAACACAACACAACATCTGAATGTCTGTTATTTCCATGGGAGTCTCTCAGGTGTGAACCAGATCCGCATTAGGTGACAGAAATGGAGTCTTTGTGGTTACGCAACTCAACACAAACACGTCACATCCTCTCCTCTCTCTCCCTGTCCTCATCCTGCAGGTGGTGACTCATCGCCATCCCATGTTCCTGCAACACCTGCTGGTCCCATATTTCATGAATTCTGTACTACAGCTCAACTCCATGAACTTCATGCAGCAACATGTTCCTGCCTACACCTGTTTTGGATGTCCCCCTCTCCTGCTCTCATTCTCACCCTGCACTACACCTCCATGCCTCTCTCTCTCAACCCAACCGGTCGAGGCAGATGTCCCCCCCCCCCCCAGCCTGGTTCTGCTCGAGGTTTCTGCCTCTTAAAGGAGGTTTTTCCTGCTCATCGGGGGATCTGTTGGGTCTTGATGTAACTTTGTTATGATTTGGCGCTATACAAATAAATCTGATTTGATTTGATCTGATCTGATCTCACTCACTTCATCACATCCTCCTTTCAGTCAGGAACATCTGAGGAGGCTGAAGGAGACAGACAAGTGCTGTTATCTACTGATGTCATGTGACGCCTCAGCAGCACGGCCTCTGAATGTGGCTCTAATGTCAACAGACCGCTCCATAAGTCACTGCTTTTTAAAGGAACCTTCAGACTCGACAACTGAGAGAACTTAAAATAAACAAGCGCACATCTAAAACACACCTCACTGTGACAGCAGCTGTGATCTGAGCATCACACACTAACCAGACTGAGGTGAGAGGTGTCAGAGGTGTGCTGCTCACCGAGATATCCTTCTGCACCTTCTCATACGACAGCGTGACAGTGGAGCCTGGTGGAGACGGCGTCAGGGTGAAGCTGTAGGCGGCGGTTCTCTGTGGCCCGGTCAGCGCCTGCTGGAGGTCCTGGACGTACCGCTCACACTCCATCTCCAGCTCCTCGGCCTCCCCGATGACAACAGCCTCGCTCACTGCACAAAGCAATATCATCCGTAACGTCACACACTTTATTATGTTGGATCACCCTTTGGCTCTCGTGTCTTTGAAACTACTCGATGCAAAATACTTTTCTACTGAAGTTTACATTTCCACATTTCATCATCAGCTAATAAAACTGGAGGAGTTATGCTGACAGACTTTTGAAGGACCTGCTGAACCAAAGCTTCTTTATTTCCATCCCATATGAAGAACACAAAACGGGAGGTGCTTAAGGAACCACCTGGTTCCGCCTGGCCTGTCTGACGGCCATGTTGGACCAATGTTTTGGAAACAGGAGAACATCAAGTTCCGCAGAACATGCTTCAGTCCTGGTCTGAGAGAATTCAGGCGGTTGGAGGTGAAACTAATAAACGCACCAAGCAGTGTTTCCTGTCTGAGCAGCTGAAAAGGTCAACGACCTCGCTCTGTAAGCGCAGGTGAGGTGAGAGCTGTGTGGTCAAACAGCTAAACGTAAAGAATGTCGCACCTTTTCCCCGCCACGCTTCCTGTCCATCAGTCAGCAGCAGCTGGAAGCCTGAACCCAAGTCCGGCCCACTCCAGTCCACCCGGAGGAAGTAGGCGGAGTCAGGCTGAGAGGAGACGTGGACTTCACGCACTGACGTGTGCATCCCTGCAGACATACAAACCACAAACACACCAAAGGTCAGAGTGAAATTAAACATCTCGAGAAAAAAAAGACCTCACATTTGACTGACAGGTTCATTTAACATAGAAACTATTTGTCCAAACACAAACATCGTCTGTGTAATCAGATATTTGTACACTCAGTAGCTGCTCCTGAGCTTCTGAGCAAACCCCATGATCATCCACAGCATTCTGACTGCACTGTGTACAGAAAAAGATTTATAAAACAGTAAAATGAGCTGGATGCTAAAACAGCCGCAGCAGCTCAGACGTCAGTTGTGCGTCCACCTCTCTGAAACAAGCTGCAGAGATGGCTTTGTAATAAATGTGGCGTTTGCTCGTGTGATGATCGAAGTGAGCAGGACTTTTGGAAACGATGAGTCCAGCTTCATGCGTGTTATCACAGCTGTGTAAGAACTGTAATGCTCCAACACACAACCTCTCATTAGGCCTAAGTACAGGCCGAGCAGAGGGAAACTCTCCTCAGTGAGCAGGCGGCCTGCGACCTCACAGACGACAACATCCTTTTCACACCTGCTTCACAGGTGATGCATGCAGCCACTGTTGTGTCTCTACATCACAGTCACACCAATCAACAACCATAATAATCACTGTAACATGTTGTGTGACATTTGTTTTCTGCTGATGGTGGAAATCCCTTTGGACCGATCCACCTCCAGACTTCCATCTGATGTGACACAAACCTTTGTGTTATAGCTTCAGACCAACAACAACATTAGTGTACACTGAACTGTAGTCCGGCATTGAAACAGTCTAAACCGAATGTCCAATACGGTACTACGGCTCTGTCTGTCTTACCGGCTCCGGTCGGTCCGCCGGTTTGTTTGGAAGAAACTTCGACTGTTTTTGCTTTGCACCGGAGCACGGCGCGTGTGACGTCATCACCAGGCGACGCAGCGGAGAATCCATTTACATCCCGAATGGAAACAAAAATGTTTTTACTCATAAATATTTTAACCATAACTGATATTTTATTTTAAAACGTCGTATCATATTAAAGGGAGAATATGAATGCAGTCTAATTCCTGTCTGCGCATTACTTTAGATTTCTTATTGTTTATTTTAATTTTTCATTGTTTTTTCCCCAGTAAACATAATATTCTTTCTTATCAGTTTTTATCATGGCTGTCATTTAGATTTATGTATAAATGCATTTACCCACAGCCTATGAACTGATCAATGATATCCTGTCCTGTGGAGGACAGATGACTTCATGATGGAACTGAATTTCATAATCATTTTCTATTCAGCTTTCAAAAGCAGTAAGACATCAGAAGACACCACAGTGACTCACATGCAGAATGAAGACCACCGAGAGTCCAGAGTTTGGACCTGAGATGACAGGAAGCAGTCAGTTAAAGTTAATTGGAATAATCTTCCCTGTGTTTTGTTTTGGGTTCTTTGTCAGTGAGACCAAACTGTGTGCCACATGTTGAGAGGGAAACGAGGAGATTACTGAGAGATCCTGATCAGATTTCTGCAAACAGACTCTTTCCAACAAAAATGGCCTCCAGAGGCTTTAAAGCACTCTGTGCTGAGGAAACACACATCAGCTGATTTTCTTTCCCAGGTGGTCCTAACACATGCAGCCTCAGACTGTACGGACCTGCCTGCAAATCACCTCTATCAACTCTGACAATATTCCTTCTGTTAAAGCAGTGTTGAGTTTTTCTTTGTGAAACTTAGATCATAAGACAAAGATGGAAAACTGGATTACTGTCTGCAGAGGAGATGAGTCAAAGCAGGTCGTATTGGTAATGACAGACGGAGGAATGATCGTTAAATGAATAACTGACTGATCGATGCAGTCTTTCTACACTGATCATTAAAGATGTGGTGTGTCCCCTCCAGCTGTCTCAGGTCTCACTGAGTCTGACTGCACTCTGTTGGACTTCTTCCTTCTGACTTGGCTGCATTTCCTGCCCTGAAGAGGCGCAGAGCTCCAGAATAACTTTGTTCCAGAACCAACTTAAAAAATTAAAAGCCTCAGTTATGAACTTGTGTTTATTTGACCCCGACTCTAACTTGTTCCTGCTAATCTGTTTTATTTTTCATCAAGTTGTCTTAATTTCTTTGTCTGACAGGATGTCCAAGTGAGACTTTGGCCTCAGTAAACTAAACTAATTCATTCATGGAGTCACTGCGTAACGTCGCTGATGCACCAGTTTATAACAGAAAATGATTTGATGCATTAACAACACAAGTCAGTGATACATTGTTTTTGCATTAAAGCCACAATGAGGAAAATTCAGCTGCAGGACTGAGATCAATAAGAGTGGAAATGATGGAAACTTAAATTGTGGACTGGCTCTTGCTGATGTGTTCAACATGTGAGCTGCCCGAAGAGTGCTTTTTTTGGGAAAAGATCAGGCAAAACATCTGTGAGAGTTTGGGCACTGACGTGGTCCTTTACAGTGGAGTCTTATCCTCCTTTCAAACACTTCACCAATCTGCTCAGATGCAGATCTTCTCCCACCACACCAAGAACAGACCACCGAGTGCTTATCCAAATAAATGACCCAAACCCCCGGAGGGCACACCGGTTTGTTGACCTCTTCTATCTGCAGTCCCTCAGAGGTCTGACCGGGACTTACCAACCCTGGACTCTGAGACCAGACTCTTACTCTGAAAGACATGAATACACAGGGTTTGTAGTTCTGTTTGGGTGTCCTTTAACACTGGTCATCAGGAAACCACAGACACCACGATGAAGAAACCCATCAGGTCTTGAGCAACTCGGTATAACTTTGCCAAAATAAAGAAGAATCCGAGGAAGAAAAAATTCAGCTCGAGTCTGTTTAACCACAAATCCAGATATAAGGCCGACTGAAAGGAACCTTGTTTAACTGAAATGTTGCACAGTACAAATGGATTTACATGTTAGGTCAAAGAAAAACAGCAGTAGGTGGAGTTTGGTCTCATCTCATACAGACACATGAACATCAACAACACAAACTAATAAGAACAATAACAACAGGACCGGATGTGTTTACACAGACGTCTGGAAGCCAGTTTAGCTGATGGAGGCTGAAGGCCGGGGCGGGGGGGCAGGATGGGCGAGTTGGTGTATCAGCCTTTAATTAAACTCAGACACAGCAGTGCTCAGCTGGACTGTGACACAATGAACCGAATGGCAGGAAGCAGAGAACAAGGTAGCTGCTGTTGGTTCTTATGGTTCATGTGTCGAACACACCCGGACGGTTCAGGCCAGCAGTTCCTGCCTCCGGTCCTGTCCAAAATCTTTATTACCATATTATTTCACTGCAGATACACAATGAATCCTGGGATCTGTTGGGCTGATGAGGAGGAGCCTGAAGTTAGAATCCCCGTTGAGCCGTCCCCTCGGTGAGGGAGCGGTTCCCCCACCTGTACGTAGACGGGTGCACGTTCTGCCACACCGCTGCCAATTACACCACATTTTTTGCTCATGTCATTTCCTCCTCCAGGAGTCTGGACGTCCTCAACAACACTCTCAGGATGGAAACCGAAGCTGCAACAGGAATATCACCTCCAAATTTGTTGGAGTCGATGAGGAGTCCTCAAACAGACAGATTTATAAATGCAGCCGAACTGATTTCCGTATGTTGCACAACATGTTATTAATATGACTGTTTATGGTGAAACTGTAAAAAATAATTTGTCACAATTTATTAATTTGTGTTCTCAGAAAGCTGAACAGATTTATGAAAGTTCAGCTTTGTGGTTTAATGTGGATGTACTTTGGGGTATTTTGTTTCCTTCTTTGAAAACAGCTACAGTGAATTTAAGTGATAAATGTCTTCTTTGTCTTTCTCTGGCTGACTAAATACAAGTCAAATGGGAATTATTTAAAGAACTTACTGGCTTGCTTTTCTTTTTTCTCCTGCTCTGTGTGATTGCCCAATCTCCTCCTGAGCGACCCTGAGCTTGTCTTGTCGTGTGGATCCATCCAGGGCCTTTAAAACTTGCTGAGTTACCCATCACATAACCAGAAACACGCTTCCTTGCAGCTGCTGGCATCACTGAGGGGCCCGAACCTGCAGCACCATCCCATTAGCTCCAACGGTCTCCTGACAGATCCACACGGGGGCCTCGAGGTTCTGATCCCTCCTCCGTCATTAACCGTACCTCCTCACTTTCATCTCCGTCGTCTGTTCCACTCAGGGATCCTTCCTTCTGCTTGTCTTTAACGTCACCTGCACCTAATATCCACGAGCACGGCACATGTAAACAGCCGTGTGCATGCGTCAGTGATGCAGTAATGACTTCCAGCTCCATCTTCAAAAAAACGAGCATTTCCTCTGGATGAGTCCTGACTGACTCACTGCGGTCTGTCCAACAATCAGGCGCTCTCAGATACGACACAAAGTCATCCATCCATCAGTTATCTGTGTCGCCCAGAATGTAGCTCAGCTGCACCAAGAACACCTGCCCCTTTTCGTCTCTAGTGTAGATTTTAATCCAGAGGCCACTTTCTTCGCAGGACGCGGCTCGTCAAGGTGTGCAGCTGTGGCAGAAGATGAATACAGTCTGTGGAGGATGTAGACCATGAAGACAGCTTCTCTGTGCCTCAGATGAGGATCCAGCTTTGGGCTCACATACAGGAAAGCAGAAGCTGGGTTTTGTGAAACTTCCAACAATCATTCTTGACTTGGTTTGTGTTAGTTTTAAGACTCTTTGTGTTGGTTGGAAGTCTCTTTGAGGTGGTTTTGAGTCTTTCATTCAGCAGGTTTAGAGAGCTAAGGTCAACACAATTAACCAGAGATGCTTCTGTGAAGTTTTCTACATTAGCAGCGCCCCCCCTCAGTTAAAACCGTCCATAAATATAGGTTAATTTGGCCTGGCCTAGTTTTGGAGGCTGGGGGACAGAAGAGGGGCAGAAGGGCTCTTCTTTTAAAAGGACCTTCATGAACTCTAACAGCAGTCCTGAATCCAGGATCACCTCCTGTGTCAGCCTGGTCTGAGACAGACCACACAGAAACAGATATTTATGGTAAGAATCAGATAAAAAGGAGGAATTTTAAATGAACTATTGAGCCAGAAATTCTGAGAATACCTTTTATTGTGAAAGAGCCTTTCTCAGAATGTGGACCAACAGCTGTCTGGAAAAGACTCCAAGCTGTTAAGAAGATGCTGATGAAAACTCAGTCTTTAAAGTCCCCTCAGCCAGGCTGCTGGCTGGTGTAACTGAAACAGTCTTTTATTTATCTCAAAAATTGCAGCTGTGATCAGACAACAAATGCTGTACTTTTTTTTTTTTTTAAGTAATTTACTCCAGCCTCCAGAATCTGGACATCCTCTACAACAGAAATCAGCTGTGACATCAAAGCCTCGTCGAAGTGTGTTCCCAACATCCAACTGCAGCTGAAACTAACAGTGAGATGGTGGAAGATGTAGGAGGCTTCAGCCTGGACTCATCTGCAGGACGTCTGTGCAGTTACAGCTCAGGATGGATGTTGGGCAACGACAGACGGACGGCAGTAAAGGCTCTCAGCTTAAATTGGAACCAGGAGACACGAGTGAATGAGCCCTCTGTGCTTTTGTATGACACACACACAGAGTGTACCCTCCTATGGAGGAAAGTTCTGGGTGAATTGTGTAATAGTGAGTGAGCGGAGCTGGCAGCTTCCCTTCAGCTCCATGACAAGCGTTTCAGGTTCTGATGGGGACCTTCAGGAGGAAGGCCCCTCCCTCCCCCAGTTATGTTTACTTTATACTTCATTTCTTACCTAAATGGGACCTTCTGAGAAAAACCATCTTTTCTTCATGTAACAGAACCACAACAAACCAGTCAAACATGCAACACCGTAAATAACACAACCATAAAACTTGTGGACACAAAAGAGCAACATGACAAGGAAATTAGACAAATTAATGGAAAATGAAGAAACAAATGGTGGACATGAGGATCACAGACTATAGCAGGTTGCATCTGCGGACTGAGTTAAACAACACATTGTTTTATTTTGTTGGAAACTTGAGCAGCAACAGCATTAAAACAGGATGAATCTGAAGAGGCAGATTTTTTTACAGCCCAAACTCAGAGGCATCAATTTCCCTCCCACCCCTATTTATACTGATCGTTTGGGCTAAATTCATTAATCAGGCCAAAAACACCAAGATGGCCAACAGCCAAATCACAAACTGGAGGCTTCAGAGCAGCAGCTAGCAGCCTGATGGTGACGCTCGTTCTCCAGCCGTGTAGATGGAGAGACAGTAAAACAACACCATCATACAACAAAGACCAAACTCACCTAGTTAGTTCACATCTGGGTGAGAGGTCTCAGTGACCGTTAGATTCATGCTCCCCTCAGGATGGATCATTACTCACTCTCCTCTGACTGAAACTTCTGTTGTGGCCTGATTCTGGATCTGAACATCCAGATTCCAGGCCGGATCGGCTGTCAAGATTTTCTCATGTACTGATGTTCAACTTTTTTCTGCCTGGTCAGTTTGTCAAAGAGCTGAAAATTTCCCAGAAAGCTTTTGCATCATCAATGATGTAAGATCTTGTTTCTCGCTCTCCAGGGAGGAACGCACACACACACACACCTCTGCTCTTAGTCCAGGAAAACAAAACCTCTGTCTGGAGTGAGTCCAGAAAGCGGTCTGTTCTGGTTGTGGAAGGTTTCTGAGACTCCTCAGACTGTGTGTGTCGCAGCCTCCTGCTCTGCAGCTGACATCCTTATTGATCCATCACACACATCAGGCTGCTTCCTGCCAGAGGTCGTACAAACAGAGCAGAATATCTCCCCCAACTCTGAAGAGACCATGATGTGATTGAGTCTTAAAGTGGGACACAACACGGGAACAATCGATTCGGACTTTTGGACAATTTGTTTTTTCCAAAGAAGAAGCTGCAGCTCACTGGTTGCCAGTTCTGTCAGGTCATTTTCACCGTCAGCAACAGCTGCAGGATGGACTTCATCACACCACCGTCTACCTCAGTGTCCCTGCAGCAGATCAGTGCTGCCCCCGAAAGGCTGTGTCCTTACATCACGGCTGCATGAACACCAAAGTCAAGGCAGCTTTTATGTGTACGCATTAAAACATATGAAGCTCGTTCCAAACTATCTCTTTATAACATGAAGACAACACTCCCTGCACGATGACAGCAGTGAGGAAAAAGCTCCTTTGAACTGTATTATTCCTTCCAAAATATGCAGCCGCTACATGGACTTTGTGGTGAGGTGGTTTTGTCAGCAGCTGTTTTCAGTGAAATGGCAAAAACCTTTTTAAAAGTTTAAACATTATATTTGCTCTCAGCACTTTAAACTGCGGATTCAGTCACCTGCTCTGTTACTGAATAATATCAAGCTCTGGAAAAAGATTGAATTGAGACTTGACTTAACTAAGAAACACACAATAAATAATCAAATAAAATAAATACACAGAAGAACATTTTATGAAAGAAAGACCTCGGTTTTACAAAAAGGGCATCTGAATGAGTCTGAACCACTTCTCTACAAGTGAACAGTTCTTAGTCTGTTTCCTGGAGTCCAGGACCTGAAATGAGTCTGTGTGTGTCGATCAGAACTTCACCACCTTCGTCTGTTTGGGTTTGGCTTTCTTCACTGGAACGTGGACTTCCTCGTGGTCAGCACTCATGTTGTTGGACAACCAGCCAACAGTCACAGAGTTCGCTGCAGAAACAACATGAACATTCATTACTTGTGTTTTTAACATGAACTCAGACATTTTAATCCTTTTTTGATTTGCTGTGGTTTATTTCATTTCGGTCTGATAAATATAATTCATCTACATACTGTGTCAGTCACATTCTCTCTGCACCTTGTTGTCTTTTCTTTATGAACTTCTATAAACCCCCCAGGACACAGTAGAGACTCACTTGCAGCCTGATGCTCTGGACAGTCTTTCTGAAAATGTTCCACTGAGCCGCAGACTCGACAGCAGCCTCCTGCACACACACAACCTCCTTTAACTGAGCACACAGTCAATTATTCAACAAACCAAGGGGTGACCGTATGTTTGTACCTTGTGCGTAGAGTCCTTTGGGATTGTCGGGGCAGGACCGGGACAGGTGTCCGCTCTGACCGCAGATAAAGCACTTGGCATACGGGTAATCACCTGGGAGACACAGCAGTGATGTTGTTAAAGCAGGAGGACATGTTCACCTGCAGTCTGTGGCCCTCAGGCTCCTCATCATGCTCACCCAGAGCGGGATCCACTTTCGCTTTACATTTCTGGATCTCGTGCTCGGTGGAGCCGCAACGGTAGCAGATGCCTCGGCCCATCTCCTCGTCTCGGTCTGCCTCAGGACATTCGGCCAGACCGTGACCCGGCTTCCTGCAGTTAAAACACAGCTGAGGAGGAGGAAGAGGAACAGTATTTGTAAAATGTGATCACATGGTGACTTTTCTAGCACCTTTAACACCAATTAAAAATCTACGTCAAGACCACCGAACATCAGGCTTCTGTCTGCAGTGCAGGAGGCTGCAAGCTGACAAAGATCTGGTCCAGCTGGTCCTTCACTCACCATCTTGTTCTTCTTGTCTTTCTGTCTTTTTACCCGTCTGTCCTCTCTCCTCTGGTCTTTCTTCAGGGCAACCTCCACCTCCTTCCTGAGCTCCTGCTGCTCTTCCCTCCCTCCTTTATCAGTTCTGGGCAGCGGCTGTCCAGTCTGCTGCAGATACTCCAGGAACCCGTTCACATCCTCACTCATGTAATCCTTCTTCTTGCGGTTGGGTTTTTTGACTGATGACCCACCGGGCTGAGTTCCTCTGAGGGCATCACTGGAGCTGCCTTGATGATGATGACGACGAGTTCCTCCTCTCAGCTGACTCCATGGAGTGGCCTCAGCCGGTTTGTGTTTATGGACATTATTGGCTCTGGCCCACCGAGTCATGACTCAAAGCTGAGGGACACAAACACAGAGTGTGTGTCAGGAATGGGTGTGTGTGTGTGTGTGTGTGTGTGTGTCTCTCTCTCTCTCTCACACACACCAGCATATGAAAGTCTTTACCAAAGGTGCTTCAGATAGGTGGATATTTAAATAAAGGCTGATTTAAACGCAGTACGTTCTTCAGGAGAGATTGGACAAACTTCAGCAAACAACTGTATAAAAATATTTAAATATTTATATATTTATATATTACCTATAGTTAGAATTATAATTATTAATTATAATTTATTTGTGTAGTACCTTTAAAAAAAAGCGAAAAATCAACAATTCAATTGCAATAAAAACAGGAAAAGCGTAAAGTGAACGAATGAATCAATGTAATGAACGATAATATCTCTTTGTCTTCATGCCTGCTTTTATTTTAGAACAAATAATTTGTTTTTTAAAAACTGTTTCAACTGCGAAACTGTAAAACCTGTTAGCATGTCAGCTAGCAGCTAGCTAAAACACGTAACGGGACGTTAGCTCGTCACGAGCGGCTAACGAGCTAAGCTAACAGGAAAGACAGCTGTTCTTTGTGAACCAGGTTTGTACAAAACAAAAAGTTTAGAGAAAGAACACAGCTCGGAGAAGTTTACCGTCAGACTATCTGTCCATGTGTTTGTTTTCAGGGAACGCGGAAGGGCTCCTCTTCTTCGGACTAATTAAGAGACAAACACCGGAGAAGAAGCCGCACAGCGCCCCCTAAAGGAGAGTCTGCAGGATGACTACATGAGGATATTTTAATTAACTTGAAAAATATGGTGGATTACTGTCATGAAGCTCAGTTAAGTTGGTTAAAGCTGCTTGAAATAGAAATAAATAGGTGTGAAATCCTCAATGTGTCGGAGTCAAATTGAAAAACAACTTGTATTTGACACCAGGTCTGAGCTTCAGATCCTCCAGAATAAATGAGGCAGCAGCTCACAGCTGATTGGACTTAATGAGACTAACCAGCTGAGAGGATCATTCAGGGTCAGTCATGTTGTCTCTGCTTGTCACCGCACTTCTGCTTATTAAAAACCTGAAGGATGGTAAGAAACCGTCCGGTTTTGGTTTTATGTATTTATTTTCTGTCACTCTCAATCATTACTTTTTTGTGTCTCATCTGCTCTGTTTCCAGTCGGCTGCAGTCCAATACGACAGTCAAACTCAGGTGGAGTTTGTTCTCATTGAAGTTGTGATCTGTCGCTGCGTCAACACTTATATTTTAATGTGAAATGTGTTTTGTTGCAGTTCTGCATCAGGACTGGCTCACCAAGGCCTGGAACTACATGAAGACCAACCCAGAGACTTTAGAGGGTGAGTCTGTGATTTTAGTCAAACAATGATTTGGTTTCATCCAAATAGAATCACACCTGAAGCATCTTTTGTTTTCACATCTTCAGACTATCACTGACAGTCCACGGATCTCTGCACCAGAGAGATGTGCCGAGCTTAAAACCAGTCCAGGCTTTGACCTTCTTAATATTTCAGGGGTTTAATTGACAAAACTGACTTTATTGAAGCATGAAGTCATTAATTGTGTGACACAAAGGAAATATTCCTGAAGTGACCTCAGAAGGAAATGAAAACTAGATGAATGTTCTTCTCTTTGACAGAACTGATGACCAAGAAATATGCAATGTTGGAAGGTGATGTGATTCTGCCAGTGAGTGAAACTCAACCATTCATCTTTTTTAAGGCGAAGCTGTATTTGTTTGAAGTTTGGGAGTAATTCAAGTCCAAATTCAGAATGACAGAAACAGTGTCTTTTGGTCTCTGATGTGGATTAATCTAAAAAATCTGGATCAACAAGATTGGATTCTTCTGGTTCCAAAAAAACAAGATGGCCAACAGACAAATAATAGACTAAAGTCTTTAAAATGGCAGTTCACGGGCTGATGAAACCTAACCTAACCTTCAACCCTGTGGAAGGTTATTGAGACGCAGGTTGTGCTCCTCTGTTTGTGTGCAGCGTTACTCATTGACATTATTTCATCCACAGCACGACAGGAACGCGGTGCAGAGCACATGGCCGACACTGGAGATAGCCTACGCCGTCAGTCCTGAGTTGGGTAAGCAGTCTGGGGTTTTCATATAAAGCCAGATCAACGGTCTGAATCGCTGCTCACAGGAATCTGTCACTTCCTGTTTTCCAGCCAGTCGGACTGAAGACATCCGCTCCGCCTTGGCCATGGTGGCTGAAAAAACCTGTGTGTCTTTCCACAGCCGAACCACAGAGACGGACTACCTGCAGTTCAAGATAAGCAAAGGGTGTGTAGGCCTCGGCCCTGATGATACTGGACATCAGTCTGAAAACATTCAGATGGTGAAGGTCTACATTGTGCTCAGTGTGCTCAACTGTGATGCTCTAGTTGTGCTTCCTACGTGGGCTTCATTGGCGGCGAGCAGCCCTTGTTTGTTGGGCCCCCGTGCATCGTGGGTAACATTGCCCATGAGATCCTTCATAGTCTGGGCTTCCACCACGAGCACACGAGAATGGACCGCGAGCAGTACATCACCATTCTTCCTCACAATATAATGCCAGGTAGTGTGTCTGTGTGTATATTGTGAATGAGTTGTTGTACTACTTGTCTACGTGAAAACGATGGCTGTGTTCCAGGGATGGAGAGAAACTTCAAAGCACAAGATGGAAACACATTTGGTCTTCCGTACGATATTACTTCGATCATGCACTACGGAAGGTAAAGTCTGCAAACTCAAGATGTACGTTTTTCCTCTGAAACATTTTGTGACTGAACTTTGTGTCAGCGGTTTCTTTTCATCAAACGGTCTGCCCACCATCGTCCCACACAAGGACACAAACAACATGGGACAGAGGGTCAAACTGACGAAGACGGACGTTCAGAGAGTTCGTCGTCTCTACAGCTGTGGTGGGCCGCTCTGTTCATCTTAGTTCAGCCTGTTAGTTTAGAGCCACCACTGAAAATACAGAATAAAGTGACATTTTGGTCGTCAGTTCTTTGTTTCAAACATAAACGCTATTTGTCTTTTTCTTCACCTGAGTTCTCTTGTTTCATCCCTCTCTCTTCACCAGATGGTCCAAAGAGCCCGACGGAGAGGGAGAACAAACACATGAAGAAGAACGAGGATACAAATGCTCCCAAGATGATCCACACAGTTTTCTTCGACAGTGGCAGCAAAGGAAACCAGGCCCAGAGCCCCGCTGCAGTCAGCAGAACAGAGTCCATCAGCTCACCTGTCTGACCCAGAGCCTGCCAGCGGAGGGCGCAACTGAGCTGTGATTGGATGAATAAAAGACAATATTCAGACCAGATCTGATGGACTTGTCTTCTTCATATAAAGCTGAAGTGGAGAATTTAGAAACAGTCATAGTTTCAAACATCTTAAAAACTGATGCAAGTTTCTGTTAAATGATTTTCACAACACATTTAAGATTTTTATCTTTTAAACAAAACAGTTTCAATATTAAAACAAAATGCTTTAACTCAATTTGTGTTTTTGTTTGCAATGTACAAAAGTGCAGTTTTGTTATCGGACTGAGTAATCCACATGTTGGACTTCAGAAGTTAACGAGGTGGCAGATTCAGACCAGAGATTGAATTTCTTCCTCATTTCCTCTTCAAATTTATATTTTTGGTCAGATACCTTTCTGAAGGTCCAGACGGTCTAAAGCTGGACCACCTCCGTGTGGTCTCTGATTCTAAATCAGGTTCTGTACTAACACGGTGAAAGTGTCAAAGGTCCCAGTCTGGATTCAGAACTGAACCGTAAAACCAGCCGTCAGGACTTCTGTGACTTTGTGACGTCACAACCAAGCAGCCTGGGCTGAATGGCCTGATGTTCTTAAAGCTCCAGGGAGAGGAGAAACAGAGAAACACATGAGGCCCTTTTAAATAACAGCAAACAATGTTTTCTACCAGAAGTGATTCTGAGTGACGAGGAGCTTTCTGCAGTTTAAATGCTGCTCAGTGTTGTACAGTCTGATGGCTTAGTCACACCTGAGCTGATATTTGATAACGGAATCTGAAGGCAGACCCAGAATGTGATAGTCCAGCTTCTCTGCATTAACGCCCCACTTCAGGGTCAGCTTATGTCCAAAGACCAGATAGAAACTGAAGAAGAGCTTTATGTGCACTGAGCCAGCTCCAATCTTTAACCTCCTAAATGTGACCCACTGAGAAGAAAACGCTTCAAGATGCTGCTCTCCTTTCATCTGCTCTAACGGCCCAATATTTATCTGCGCTTCTCTTTATTGTCATGCAGGTCTTCTGGTGGAAAATTGCTCTGACATTTACACTTGACATGTTGTATTAAACAACAGTCAAACAGTGAAGCTGAGAGAATGGACCTGTCCATTAGTGAGCGTTCAGGATGACAGAATGAGGGCATCCCCTCAGTCACATACAGTAACAGGAAGAGGAGGAAATCTGCATCTTCATCACGTCACACCGTCACTGTTGTTAGAGACACACAGGATGTACCGGTCCATACTGATTCTGTTGACATATTTGTGTTTTTAAGAACTATAAACCATCTCAGTAAAGTTTTCCAACCCCTCTCTCAGGCTGCAGTCAGTGTAGCAGTTTAACTCAATTAGAGTTGATGAGCCTTCAGACTCACCTGTTTGTGTTTCCTGAAAGTGATGAGGCCTCAGCCCCGCCTCTTTTGTCCCAAATGACCTCCAACAGTGGAGGCGGCAGGATTCACTGGGATCTAAAATATCTCTACGTCTTTAAATTTCCTGTCTGTTTTATATTCAGCACCAGTTTTACCCCGACAGGCTTCACTTGTATTACTTCTGTTTGCCATCATCACATCAATTTCAGAAAACAGGAAACAATTACCTCATCATTATCAGCGTGTGGGCAAGACTTCCACAACACAACACTCAAAGTCACGTCCAGTCGGTGGGAATGGGAGTTTTTCAGATTAAGAGCCTGAAGTATTTGAGCGTCACATGTTCACACGCAGCCAGACTCACATTTGTTTGTTATCGCAGTGACAGAAAAACATCAATCTGGTTGTGAGTCCTGCGTGTGTCCGCCCACAGACTGATCCCTGCAGCCCTCATATACATACATTTCCATCATGTTACACATTTAATACGATACAGGCAGCTCTCATTATTAAAATGGACCAGAAAAGAAATCCAGCCATGACAGAATTTAAATGAAAAATAAGAGCAGATGAATTATAAAGAAGCTCTAATTGTCTTTGAATAACAGCAGTGGATGAAACAAAAGGGGTAAATAAAGAAGGCGTTTCCTTCAGTGTGAGGATCAGAGGTCATAAAGGTCAATAAATACTGATCAGGTTCAGGCTGTCACGTGTGAGTGATGGTAATCCTCCAGTTAGTGATGTGAGATGGACTCAGTCTTTATTATTTCTGCTGTTCACCAGAGAAAGGAAACAAATCAACCGGTTCTATTTTATTGATTAATAATTTAAGTCAGGAAGAAAATGCTCCAAATTTATGATGGAAGCTCCGCTGCTGCTCGAGGCGTCCTGACAAACTTCAAGTGAGAGAAAACATGAAGACACTTCAGAGAGACGACAGTCGAGAGTCTCCTGAGGAAAAGGACAAAGATAATAACATCTCATTTTACATGATGATTTTATATTAACATGAAAGAAAAGAGAAAAAGAGGCAGGAAGTGAGAACATCCAAATGAAGACAGGAAGGAAACGGCAAACATTTAATATTTCACGGATTTGATTTAAAATGTATAAAAGAATTTAAAGCTGTAAATCATATTTGAAATAAGAAGGTAATGAAACATAAACATATATAAAAGTGATATTATTGTCAATCTGTGGAAGGAAACAACTACAATCAATTAAATCAGTCATTTGAACATAAACCTGACAGAACACAGACGGCTCAGGGCCTGGGAATCGAACCCTCAACCTTCATGCTATCACCTGACCTCAGCTGGTTTTAACTTTTCTACCTGGTGTTCTTTATTCAGTCTTATTTTTCCTGAAATCAAATCTCCTTCTTGTATTTTCTACACACACATTCATTCACAGTTTTCCCAGAATCCAAAGCGGTTTGTCTTCACCTTTAACTTTTTGTGTCCATCTAACACACAAAGTCATTTAATGTCGCATTAGATGAAGAGAAGCAGATGAATGAATGAATCGATCAGCTGCTGGTGTCCAATCAATGAACAGCTTTCTTCCTTTTCTCTCTCTCATCTGAGTTCTTCCTCCGCTGTTGTTGTTGTTATCTCTCTCTCGCTACACAACGGACACACACTCTAACGTGACTCTGAGCGCGCCCTGCTGAGGCTTCAGTTTGGAGGCTGCGCGTAAAGAAGCGCGTCCTCGTTGATCCGGTAACATCCGCCTCAGATCCCGGAGAGCAGTCCGGACCGGATCCACCACCGGAACGTTCTTCAGAAGTCCTGCTTCACCTGCACATCTAAGTGGACCTGCTGGATCCCGGAGCCAGGCTGTGGACCAGGACGCACGACCCGGACTTTGTGTGTCCGTTTGTCGGACACTTCGCTCCAAATTCTGCGAAAATCAACTTTTAAAGTTGTTGGATCTGAAGAGCTGCATCAGCCGGTGAGTGGACCGGTTCACAGACAGGCTGGCTTAGAATCAGGTCTGAATTCTGAAGAGTCCGGATCAGCTGCTCTGCTGCCTTCATCCCAATAAATGCCATTTTATTGGGATGAATGCTGAGAAATAATCACACAACAGATCTGCTGAAGGCTTCCAGGTTGTGACTCCGCAGTCACAGTTTCATTCGTGTCCAAACAGTTTGAATATTCAAAACAGTCGTTATCAGAATGGAACAGAAACAGTTTTCTGTGCATCGTGCTGCTGCAGGGTTCGGGTTTGATGAGATGAGGCTCAGTCTGCAACGCTTTCAACGTTTCGTTGTGGTGCTGCAGTGGTTGTGGGTTCGAACCCTGAGCCCGGGGTCAACTGCTGGCTCTGGCCTGACTGAGTCAGACCGTGTTGAAGTCTATGGGAAAACGTCCCTCCTCAGTCTCTAGTTTACAGTCTTCAACATAACATGATGATAATTTTTTTAAAGATGCTCCATTCAGGGGAGGGGTTAGGGGGCGGGGCCACCCAATAAGAGAGTACAAAGAAATTCAGATCCACCTTCTCCTACAACGATGGATTCTACTGTTTCACTAAATTAAGATGTGAACCAGCATCTCACAGACCGATGGGTGGGGTGAGAATTGTGTTGACTCCGCCCTCACCTGGTGTCAGCTGGGATTGGCCACGCCCCCGACTGTGAACCTGCCTGGATAGCAGACGGATAGTTGAAATCTGCCACCTAAATGTGTCGTTTAAATTCTCAGACTAAAATGTGTAGTGTTGCTGCATCATGCCGTTTTGTGCGACTGTGTTGTTTTTGTGATTCCACTGATATTTGAAAATGCTCCGGGTTTATTCTGTACATGAGCCGTCATCGGCCTGATTGAACTCATTTAAACATCTGAATCGAACAGCAGGTCAGTTTTAATTTGATAAACATGCTGCTGAACTGCACCACAAACTGTAAACTACGACAGGATTCAGGTTTCACACAGAAACTTTACTCTGTTTGAGCCAGATGAATCAGCTCATACTCATATATTTAGTATGTTCACCTTGTTTTTGTGTCCTAATATGTTCATGACTCTTCAGGGTGATCTTGGGAACTGCTGCTCGCAATATGTAATCATTCACAATTATCCTGTTTCCTGAGTCATTGTAACATCTTTCATCAGCAGAGAAACCCGACATGACCAAGAACGAGTCATCTGAAAAGTAACGAGAGAACGAGTTGTTCTGCATCACCAGTAAAGTTCAAGTCCTGCGTCGCATCTTAACTTGACTTAAACCTCCAAACAGTTACAGTATCACAGTAAATGCACGTCCTGTAGTTAAAGTTTTGTAACCTCCAAATGGCCATCAGATAACTTCAGTGTCTGTGCTGAAACCATGATTGGAATTTTTCTTTGGTCGAGTTTTAATCCTCAGATTAAATCTTTAAATATGCAGCATTTCCTGCCTGATATGAAAAATCTCAGCGGTCGGAAGTCACAAATTCAGTACGTCGTTAGTTGAGTATTATAATTTTCACATCTTTAAGTTTTCACACTGTTCGATTCAAGTTTTCAAATGAAAAGTGAGCAAAAACATTCCAACATCTTGATTATTGTCTTTAAATGTCTGTCTCTCTGTCCCTTTGCTGTAAAGGTCACATGGCTTCACCTCGGCTGACCTCTGACCCCTGGGTCTGTTAGCTGACAGAGAACACCTGCCTCTCAATGGTTGACCGTCTGAACGCCTCGAACTCTGTAAGAGACCGTCAGTAAACTTTGACTCCGTCACCAACATGGCCGCCGCTCCAGACGCTCCCTGCCTGTCGGAGCTCGGTGGACTCCCCAACAGGAACATCAGCCTCATCTCAGGCACCCGCCCCTGCAACCAGAGCGCTGTCAGGACCGCCCCCTACACTCCACAGGCCACTGCGGCCTTCGCCATCGCCATCACCTTCATGATGATCATGACCATTGTCGGGAACATCCTGGTCATCATCGCTGTCCTGACGTCACGATCTCTGAAAGGGCCTCAGAACCTTTTCCTGGTGTCCCTGGCGGCGGCGGACATTTTGGTCGCCACGCTGATTATCCCCTTTTCATTGGCCAACGAGCTGCAGGGCTACTGGGCCTTCAGCTCCATCTGGTGTGAGATCTACTTGGCGCTGGACGTTCTCTTCTGTACCTCCTCCATTGCGCACCTGTGTGCGATCGCTCTGGACCGCTACCTGTCCATCTCTCAGCCCGTGTCCTACGGCGCCAAGCGCACTCCCTCGAGCATCAAGGCGGCCATTATCGTGGTCTGGCTGATCTCTGCTGTCATCTCATTCCCTCCACTTCTCACTTTGGACAAGAGTGAAGGAGGTGAAGAGGCTTGTGAACTGAACAATGAGCGCTGGTATATCCTCTACTCCACCATTGGCTCCTTCTTTTGCCCGTGTGTGATCATGATCCTGGTGTATGTGCGGATTTATCAGATTGCCAAGCAGCACACTCGCTGCCCGCCTGGACAGAAGCAAAAAGTGGTGGGAGGAGGAAACGCCAACGTGGCCGCTCGTGAGCCTGAGCCAAAGTTAACACAGAAGTCACTACGGAACGGGAATGAAGGAAGTCCAACCACTGGGGAGCAAGAAAAAGGCCTGACGGCAGAGTCCGGCTCGGATTCCGCTGCGTCATCACTTCAGAAAGCGGCTGAGAGCAAGTCGAGCCACGACACTCAGAACTGCCCTCCTCGTTCGAGTGCTGCTCCAGAACAGATCTCCTCTTCTTCAGTCCACCAAGGCGACAGCCAAATCCTCTCAGCTGCTCCAAACAAACAGGACCAGAAACATCCTGCCGGACATGGGGAAGAGTTTCCCAGGAATCCCTCCAGCTCCGGCTCCGAGCTGGAAATTGGCGAAGAAGGCGATCTCGAAGAGGACGGCAAAGGACAGCCGAACACACCCGACAGACAAACGTTAGGATTGGCCCAAAGCAAAGGATTCAAAGTTCAGGTGCTAAACTTGGCACACAGGTACAAAAACACCGTGGCCACCTCGACTGGAACCAAACTGGCAGGCGAGGGAACGCCCACGATTCAGGGGACGCCCATTTCCCGCCGTAAAGCCATGATGAACAGGGAGAAGCGGTTCACCTTCGTCTTGGCCGTGGTGATGGGCGTCTTTGTGATCTGCTGGTTCCCCTTCTTCTTCTCTTACTCCCTCATGGCGGTGTGCCCCGAGACCTGCAGGATCCCCAACGCTTTGTTTAAGTTCTTCTTTTGGATTGGCTACTGCAACTCCTGCCTGAACCCGGTCATTTATACCATCTTCAACAAGGATTTCAGGAAGGCCTTCAAGAGGATACTGTGCAGAGACACCAAGGGCACTCTCTTCTAGAGAGGAAAGTATAATTATTATTTAACCTGCCGCCAGACAAAGAGACCTTTATCTTTCCTTCTGTACTTTATGTGTCTGACCAGGATTGACCTTTTTCAGCCTCCACACAAACTCGCACATGAAGCAGGCGATTGCATCCCTTTTCTCCTTTTCCTTCTGCTTCTGTCTGTTCGCTGAGTCAGAGCCAAACTGACAAAGATGGAGACTTGAGAAAGTGGCCAAATCAATTATCTTTAATGTTATTTAAAAATACAGTGTAATTGCATATTCAGTGACTCTGAGGATGAATGATTTGATTAAGATTCTAAACGGAAGTCAAGAGAATACAGAGTCTGTGTTGAGTAATTTAAAGTACAAAACAGAGCTATGGTGGTGTGTGTGTGTGTGTGTGTGTGTGTGTGTGTGTGTTTGGGAGTAGAGGAGAGTTGCCGGAGGGTCTTACTGGAACAGAGCAAATATCACTAAGTGTCCTTTATCAGAGATAACACGGGCACTCAAGAAACACAAGATCAGGGGAAATGTGTGCGTTCTCGTGTCCGTGCCTCATGAAGCTAAACCTTCCTGTGTTTCCATCTGAAGCTGCGACAGACGGGCTTTTATTCTGGCGGTGTGTTCCCGGCCGCTGCAAACCTTTGATGTTGCACCTCTGTCTGGAAATTGCTCATTAAGGTGACGGCCGGAGGCTTAACTGGGAAAAAGTAGAGCAAGGAGGCTGAAATGAGCCGAGGTTGCACCGACAAAGGAAACTCTTCATGTGGATGTGATACTCGGAGGCATCACTAGATGAGCTGCTCGCTCCCTTTTATGTTGTTTTTCTTCTCTACACAAAGAATGATGCAAGAAAGTCAGCATGTTTTGCAGCTCATGCAATATTGTCCTGGTCTTCTCGAAATGAAATTTACAATCCTTTCCATTTAACACTTTTTCACCAGTCAGGCCTATTGCTGTTTATCCAGTGGATGAGTTTATTGATCTTAAATCAATGATTCCTAGAAAATGCAAACGTGGGCCCACGGGCCCCTGGGCAGGAGCCTCATTCACATTTCTGGTTGAAACATTTGAGGAAAAGACTGAGAAGAATGAGCAGTGAGTCTGGACTCAGATCTGTGCTGTTAAAACTGAAGCTGATAACGTTACAGCAGAATAAAAAAGATCCATTCGCTCTTCGAGGTTTCATTTTTCGCTCCATGTGATGGACATAAGCAATACAGACTGGAAGTGAACTCGGCACTGACCCTGACGACGAGCTGAATCCCTGATGAACACGCTCCTCCTCCTCCTCTCTCTGGATTTATTTGATTTGGTGTGTGTGCGTAAAGACCGGACGTGTGTGACCAAATGTGTTTGCATGTTTTTTGAAACTGCTCTCTTTATCCTTTGGAAGCATCCGATTGTTGTACATGTTAGAGCTGTGATGTTGGAATCAGCTGTACAGAAATAATCTGCACATTAAACAATATTACTGCTTGTCCTTTTAAAGTCCAACTGAAATTTAAACGCATGTCTTCCTACACAGATCTACTCCACGCTAGCATGCTCACATTAGCGACAATGCTAATCATTTTCTATGTCATTTTAGCAGTGAGCATGCTAACAAAAACATCATCAGGATCCTCTGGGCAGAGATGTAAATAAATTCTGATGATGTTGAGTCAACTTAATGAAAATAACTCAACCTGTTAGCAAATGCACAAACTCTAATATGAACGTTAAGCTGCTACGACAAAAGAAGCTAATTCAGGCTGTCACTTTAGCACCTGTTACCCAGCTCAGAATATTCTTTGTCTTGTTCTGATATTTTGTTTGAGAAACAAAATGTGTTATTTCGTATTTGCAACTTTCCAAATGCACAAAAAATAATAATAATAAAAACCAAATAGAAAATATGTAAACTTATGAAAGATATTTACTGTTAAGTGGAAATGTAATTTCTGAGTTGTTTTGCAAAGAGCTAGCTTTAGCATTAAAAGTTGTTTACAATCCAGAATGTAAAAATTTTAGCATCAAACACAACCAGATGTCTCCAGATGTGGAAAGTAACATCAATAAAGTTAGCAACCAGCTAACCAGCTAGCAATCGCATCTGTAGCTAAAGTCTGATCTGCCCTGAGGGCGGAGCTTCAACGGCTTAATGCCTCATTGGTCAACACTCTCATCAAGTATCATTCACCACCAGCTGAGTGGCCAAAACTCTCTGACCTCCAGTGTATCTCCAATCTGTCACAGGTCAAAGGTCAAAATGCTGACAGTTAGTGATTCCTCAGAAATGAACAGTTGTTCTGCCTTAATGGTCTCAGACCCACTTTTATTTCAACACTACATATAAAAAAGATGATCTTTGTGGTTTCAGTTGGACTTTAAGCAAAGCAGCACTAACTGACGCCTTGTATCTCCTCCTATCTCCGATCTTGTGTTCTGTTGTTGTGTCCCAGTGCTATGCTTTTATTTTGAAACTGCTTGGGTGTGAATAAAGGACGTGGTGAGACTGTACAAGCGCTGATTGTGCTCACTTGTTTCAGAGCAGAGTGGGTGGGATTGACTGTGAGCACTTACAGAGCAAAGAATAATTAAATCTGGCAATTTAGCCTCACTGCATTCTGTCACGCTGTTTTTTGGGGAATTATCTGTCTGTTTCGCTGACTTTTGCCCCGAATATAAAAATATAAAACATTCACATGATAGCAAGTCCAGTTTCCCTTTAAGGAAAGTGTCAGCGCCCAGAAGTCAGCTGAAATTCACAAACTAATGAAATAAACCTCTATAATTATAGGTGATAATCAACAAAAAAACGTGTGGGATGTGTTGTTTGCCACAGTTTCTGCAGTATAATTTAGTGTAACAAAGAAAGCTCTTATTATCTCCTGATGGACGTCGTCTCTGAGGAGACATTTTCAAAAACCTGCAGTTGTGAAGGGTTTACAGAATTTAGACTCTGACACAGAACACATCTGCCTTTTTTTAACCACAGGGAGAGAAAACCTTTTGACATCTACCTGTAAAGTTAAGGAAAGGTGAGCCTTTAACCCTTTAAAGGTTTTAAATGTTTTTGACCTGGAACATAAAGTCCACTGAAGTGTCAAAAGATCTCAAACTGTGCTGGAGAAATGTCATTTTCATCCCTGCATCTTGACGACGACAGATTCACGGCTGGGTGTTATGGTATGTTTGATTTTTAATGTCTTTTTTATGAGGCCGTATTAAGGCTGCGCTGCGTGACGCTGTTTGTTTCTCTCACTGTTCATAAATCACTGCGGCAGGAAACAGCTCTGTGACATTTAAAGCTGGCTGCTACCAGGTTAACAAGACATCACACAAATACCTGTAAACGCGCTAAAATCCAGGTTTTATGTTGTATTTATTAACTGTCACCATCACACACAAATCAGCAGCTTGTGTCTGACTCAGTTAAACGGAGGGAGGAGACACACACAGATGCCTCCTGGTTGGTCGGAGACTTTCGCTGTCAGTTTTGGTCTTTTTAATGGGATTTATTGACAACAAGATCAATTCTGGTTTATCTGCAGACGCACAACAGAAACATTCAATTTCCTGCTGAGAGCAGCTGCTTTAAAAACTAAACTACGTTTGTGATTGACATCTTCGGTCCGAGTAGAGAGAAGTCTGCTCATGTTGAGACTATTGGTACTAATGTTGGTAGCAATAAATATACATGAAGCCAGTGGATATTAAATAATAACTGAGATTTGTGAGAGAAAAGAGCTGCTGTTGTTCTGATGGACCCAAAATGTGTCAGAACGTTGTTCTCTGGTGATGCTGCAGAGAAGTTCTGGATCATCAGATCTTCTTATTCTGCGTCTTCAGGAAGAACTTCCTCTCCTCTTTCCTTCTGAAACTCTGCTGCCGTGCCCGGGCACTGAAGTTGTTAAATTTGTAAGTGAGTGTATTAATTAATTGTGAAAGAGGTTCCCATTTTTGCTGACCCCCTGGCCCCTGAAACGTCTGTGCACGGCCCTGTGCAGGTTGTGTGTTTGTGTTTTTTCCTCATCTTGTTTCCAGGCTTGTGTCTTCACTTAATGCAGCCGTTTACTTTAACATCATAGCTTTAAACACACTCTTGCCTTCAGTGTGTGTGTGTGTGCATGTTAGTGACACACACTGTACTTGGGAGGCAAAGTGCAGTTAATAATTCAGACAGATTATATATTAATGCTGCTCGGTCATGAAGATTGTAATGCTTGTATGGGCGTTATTTAAAACTGCATAATGGAAGAGATTTTAAATAGCCCCTGATGTAAAACCTCCAGCTCCAGCTGGGTTGTGTGTTTTTTAAACACACAAAGACACACACATGCTCTGCTTCTTATTCTGCCTGTGTAAAGTCCTCAAGTCCAGATCTGAGGGACGGTCAAGACCTTCCATGATGGCAACCATCGCCCACTCTGACTGGGCGGTCCAGTCTGTCAGTCACACTGTAGCCACGCCCCCTAACCCCTCCTCTAAATGGAGCATCAATTAAAAAATGAACATCATGTTGTATTTCAGACTGAGACCATAAACTCAGGAAAATGTTCACTGAGGAGGAGGAGGGACATTTTCCCTGTTTCCTTTCTTCAGCCAGAGGATTTTCCACTTCACACATTGAAGCCTCCTCTGTCTTTTGTTTTCCCTCCATGCGTCTCCGATGCCCGTGGCGTTTTCTCTCCGCCTCAGGCGACGGCTCACGCTGCTCAGGAAGACTGAGGAATATCAGCGGGAGGAGGACGGGATAATGTGTTGTCGCTGTAAGTGCCAGGTGACTGCTGGGCAAGTGTGATTTACCGTCACAGAGCTGCTGTGTCATGAATAATATCCAGAAGAACGTCGGAGAAGAGCGTGAAAACTGATAGTGGAGCCTCGGTGGGCCGTCCCTTCATCACAAATCACCATCACATCATATTTTCTTTGTAGTCCACAGTGTGAACTCGTTGTTTTGTACACACAGTCTTGCATCACAACTTTCAATACACAACGTGTGCAGGTGACCAACAAACAGGTTACACAAAGACCAACAACAGTAATAATATATTTTATGTGTTATTTGTGTATTTACTTCAGATTACTCTTCTTCTCCATGTGAGAGGCAGGAAAGTGTGTGTGTGTGTGTGTGTGTGTGTAAAATAATCCAATTCTGGTTGGTTCACACAAATAAGGATGTTATCTGATTGGAAAGTAGGCGTTGTGCTCGGGGGTCTGCTGTGACATGGTTAAATGTCAGACCCCATCTCTGCACAAACTAATCGGATGAGAGTGGGCGAACACACACACATTTTTATACTGATCTTCAGAGTTTCACACGAGCTTCATTTTGTTGTGTCCTTGACACCAGTTTAGAGCTGGTGGAGACCAAACATGGAGCTAAAAGACTGAAACCACACAATAACGCAAACGCACACATCACATTGTGCAACATGTTCATCATAACAACTATTTTCTATTAGACACAACACGAACATTATATTTAAGAAACGTTTAATTCAATGGATGCAAAAACAAAAAAGAGAACATAAAGCATAAAGGATGAAGATGATTTATTTCCTTCAGTGTTCTCTGACCTGTGCTGATGTCTCCCTGAAGACCAGAGCTTCAGATGATCTACAGCAACATTCATCAGCTCCAAAGATCACACGTTCGGGTGATAAATCTCAGATAAACACCAGCAGGACGACACAGCAGAGTATTTTTAGGAGGTTCTAACAAACCCGAGTGGCTGAAGTGTGTGTTGGAGTGTGAACCTGCAGGACAAACTGGAGGGCCGTTCACCAACGCAAGTGGGACATAATTGATTTCAGGACGTGGTTCAGCCTGGATATTTCCATCAGAGAGCTCAGGGTCACAGTTATTAGTCATGCATTTATGCTGCTGGTGAGTCAAGCAATCTTTGTGAGAGGCTTTCTGCTGACGCTGCAGTCTTCGGGGTCACAGAGTCACATTTCTCCGGAGACCTATCTGGACGTTTGGCAGTTTTCTGACTTGACTGGTTGTCGTTTGTGTTCGCTCGGCTTTGTTCAGCCATCTGTCTGAAGCCACGCAGCAGGTGAGGAAGGCGTAGACCTCCATCTGCTCTCTCTGAGTTCGAACCGTTGTACCAGGCTAAAGCTCAGAGTATCAGCTGCAGTCCGTACACAGTGAAGCTGATGTATGGGTGCAGTGTATTTCCTGGTTATCAATACCTGTTTCATTACACTTGAGGAAAGTGTGTTTTGAAGCTCTTTGGGAAACAGAAAACAGGAAGTGGAACGTGTCAGCATTCATCAGAACGCCTGTTTTTCAGCCTCTCCTCTTCGCCTCCTCATCAGTTTCACATGTGGCATCAATCTTTTAAAATCCAATCCTCCCTCAGCTCCTCTCTAGAGATTTTATTATCCACTCTGAGCAGAAGCCGATCACATCTCAGGGTACTTCTCCTCGGCGCTGATGTCTTCTTCTGATGCTGCCTTCCATCCTCCTCCTCCTCCTCCTCCGGGTCATGCTGTGTAACTGCCTGCCTTCAGCTCAACCATCGTCACACTCCTGAAGGAAATAGTAGCCTGATTGCTGCTTTCAGCATTTCCAGAGCTCATGATGTGTCAGTGAAGAGCTTTCTGGGCCAAACGCAGTGTGACTCCGGGCAGCGCTCCCTGATTTCCTTTAACCTTCAGACCTTCTGAACCTCCAGTCTTTATTATTGTTTGGTCTCTGGCTCTGAAAACACGTCCGGTCCGTATTCATCAAACTGATACAGGAGACATTTTGAATGTAGATGAAAGTCTTTGAATAATAATAATTAAAAAATCTCTTTAACTGGAGGAAAAAACGAAGCTGAGTTTTTGTCAGATTTTCATAACAAATCACACGTTTGTGGAGCAACATGAATAATTCACAATTTGGTAGTTGTAGCCAAATATTAGCATTTCAGTCAAACATGGAGTGAATCTATTTGCGTTTTTCAGTGAAAGCTGGAGCTGATTCCTTCGGCACAGTCTCCGTTTAAAGGAAGTTTATTGTGTGCTCTCGGTGGACTTTGCTGCGTCTCTGTAAGATAATATTTTAATGATGTTTAAACCTGCCTTCGTAAAAAAATGTATGTTTCAGAAATAAAAATTCACTTGGCTTGTTAAGGAACCAAAACCTGCAGATTAAAAGGTCCGCCCTCCTGCGTTGAGTTTTTAGGGTAACTCTGACCTCTGACCCAGGAGGATTCATCTTTTTACTTTTCTACAAACCTAAAGGAGTTATTTAGAAATTGTGATGTTGTTGCAGAGACATATTAGCATTAATATGTGTTTACTTTGTACATTGTACATTGTTTACTTTTTTTGACATTGTCGGGACATCCTGGGGCTTTTATTTCTTCTGTGACTCGGCATCAGAAAGTGATAACGGCTACTTCCAGTCAAAGAAGAGACAGAAATAGAAGCAAAACAAAAGATTTGCTCTCCAGCTCTGGAGACGGCTGTTGGAGGTGTTAAATAAACATCCATTAATTCATTATTTATCTTTGAAGCAGTTCATCGAAGTTAACCTCCAATGCAGAGTCACAGCCAGTGTGAGGACTGGAAGCAGGCTCCGGGCTCAAACCCAGAACCTTCTTGCTGTGTGGCAACCACTGTGCCCCTGTGGTGCAGAAACAGTTCTAATTTCAATATAAAGTTTATATTTAGTGCTGGATAGAAAGTCTTTACATGAACAGGATGTATTTGGAATCCACCTCAGTCTGAATGGAAACACAACAGCAGACCAACAAATACAAACAGTACACACCTTTAAATACACACACTCAGACACAAGACTCTCACCACTAACCCAACAGAGACAAACTAAAAGCAAGCTTGACAAACATTAAATGATGATGGCCATTAATTCCAGATTACTGTACAGAGCACATAAAAGTCATCCATTAAGGTCAGCAAACATCAGGCGGAAATGAAAGCGGTTGGCAGAATTATTAACCACAGTGAAGTGAGATCTATCATGAAAGAGAAAGCAGCTGAAAATGCCAGATCCCACCTCTAACAAACACAATTATTTTCTGTTCAAAGCCACAGATGAAGATGAAACACACGCAGATATGGAAACAGACTCACACAGGAGACTTCTCTCAACCTGATTTCGATAAATTATTCACATTTTTGCGTGTGTGTGTGTGTGGATCTTTTTTTGAAGCTTATGGAAAAATAGTAATAAGTCACAAAATAAAAAAACATTAGCTTCAGCCTGGATCCATTAGACGGAGAGGGGGAGGCGAACCGGTCGGAGGAAGAGGCGGCGAGGGGAAAAGAGAGGTGAAACATGGGGGAGTGAACCGTGAAAATTAGACCGAAAATCGGAGGCTGAAAAGGTAGATGGAGGCTTCAGTGTGAAGCAGGCTGAGCGATTAATGGAAAACATTTGTCCTGTAAAGATGTTTACAGAAAAGGTGTAAAATGTCATCATGATGAAACAATGACTGACTGCACTACAATAACACAACTCTTACCCTTAACCCCTTAACGCACAAATTTGTGACAAACCGTTTGCATTATGGAAACAGCTGAGAGTGCGTGTGTATTCTCCGAACGCCAGTTTGTACATATTGGATACGTAACTGTTTTGCTTCCTGTCACCGTCATGATTGATTCAATTCAAGTTCTAAATGAAAAGTTTGCGCTCTGAAACTAGATTATAAAATAGTTGTAATGGTTGGCGTTACGTAGTCAGGACACTGAAAATGATTTGTGGCATCTATAAAACTAACTCCGTCTGTTTTATTACTTTTTCATTGCTATCGACCGTTAAAGCCGCATCGTACACCCAAATTCATTCTGTTTTATGTGCTACAGTCAGAATAACAATCTCCACTCAGTTTAGCATCTCCTTGAAGGCAAAAACACAAATAATTTATGTTTTAATATACTTTTATATAAATTCAGCCGTTCAGGGCGTCAATGGCCGTGTTTTAGCTTCAACTGATGTTAGCGTGCTAACCAGCGGTCATTTTCCGAGATGTGGACGACAACAGTTGTTATAGAGTGAAACTGAACCCAAAATGGTGGCAACAAGCAACAAGCGTTAAATTACAGACGCACAAAAACAAGAATAAATCCAAGTCTCAGTCTGGACAACAGGACCAAATAACTGACTGAAATGTCAGACAGCTCCTTTAACGCATCGCCACACAGGCTGCAGGATTGCATCTGTGTGTGTGTGATCTGTTGTTGACTCATGTTATTCATTAAAGCGCGTTGTGTGGATCCGTAGTGACGGAGCTGTGAGGAGGCATCGTGGGTGGAAGGTGCGGGGTCGTCCACTTCACAGCTTCCACGCAACAACACGGCCCCACTTTATCATCCCAGGAAAGTTCAGCAGCGGAGTTTTGGCTTTTGTGCTGCTTCAATTTGAAATTTAAATGAAGATTGTTTAATGTGTGTTAAACTCAGAGATCTCTCCAGACCGCCGTTCGTCCTGACAGACGTATTCAAAGTCCTTTTGTCTCCAGCAGACAAATGATTCACTCACCAGGAGGACGGCCATCATTAAGAGCACTGCCCCCCCCATGGGACCTGACGGTGGAGGGCCTTTGTGCTGCTGTCTGTCACTTTGACTGCCTCCATTCAAAGGTGGTCGAGCTTCAGGAGGCAGAACGCTGTTCTTACCCTGTCAGACTGTACTGAAGTCTATGGGAAAATGTCCTCCTCCTCCTCAGTCTCTAGTTTACAGTCTTCAATACACCATGTTCATTTTTTAGATGGTGCTCCATTTAGGGGAGGGGTTAGTGGGCGGGGCTACTGTGTGACTGACAGACTGTCCCACCCAATCAGGACTGTTTCTTTCTGGTTGTGGAGAAGATTTCAGTTTGGGAATGAAGGGAACATCCAGTTTTAAAGAGCGGCTCCATCTGCAGCTCTCTGTGGAGCTGATGGACGTTTCATTTGTAATTCATTTGAAATATCAAGAGATGAGCCTGGTGATTTAGCTCCTCACACACGGTGCTCACCACGCTTCCTGTAAGCCCGACTCTCTGTCTCCCACACTCTCGTAATTGCCAGCTGCTCTTTGGACCTTTTCTGGAACAGAAAGGCAGAAATCGCAGGTCGAAGGAGACGATCCACGCTGGAAGTTTCTTCAGTCTCTGAAGTCTGAGTGCTTCTAACCAGAAACTGCTCTCACCGCTTCCATTTGCCTGTTTTTTTTTTATTATTATATTATTATTATCCTTGATTTTACATTACGTAATATTTCAGTCAATTTCCAGCAGGCAAAAGGAGCCTCTGCTGAAGAACTATCACATACTTTGTATGTAAATAAGAAGCTTTTCATCTGGTCATTAAAATGAAAGCGGTGTGTGTTTGCACACACTCACGTGTTATTGTGTTAATGTGTTAATAATTAGTGCGCGTTTGTATCCACCTCGTGTGTGCTAAAACACACAGCTGGTCTGATCATTTATTTATGTTTGTTGCATGATTTTCAGCTCAGTCCTTCAGGCTATATGTGCTGCTCATGCCTGTGTGTGTGTGTGTGTGTGTGTGTGTGTGTGTGTGCGACATGACTACAGATGCTTAACAAGCTTTACAACTATACACTTGTAATATTGTAATATAGTGAATATTGTTGTATAAATGTTAATTTAATCTCTAATATACATTTATAAAGTCTAGCTTATTAGAAAATCTAATTAAACTCAAAGAAAACTGTTCTGTGATTCAGTGGAGCTCCTTTAATTCGTTTTCTTTGACTGATTCATAAAAACAAGAAAAAAGCTCAATCTGAAATTAATCAACCAGTGAAGTCATGATAGAACACAGGTCCAGGTCCAGGGTCAAGTCCAGTCCAGAGTCCAGTCCAGGTCCACGTCCAGGGTCCAGTCCAGGTCCAGAGTCCAGTCCAGGTCCACGTCCAGGGTCCAGTCCAGCTCCAGAGTCCAGTCCAGAGTCCAGTCCAAGTCCACGTCCAGGGTCCAGTCCAGGTCCAGGGTCCAGTCCAGCTCCAGAGTCCAGTCCAGGTCCAGAGTCCAGCTCAGGTCCAGAATACAGTCCAGTCCAGAGTCCTGTCCAGGGACCAGTCCAGTCCAGAATACAGTCCAGATCCAGAGTCCAGTCCAGGTTCAGGGCCCAGTCCAGTCCAGACCAGAATCCAGTCCAGGGTTAGACAGTATTCTGAGGTGTGACCGGTTCTCTGTGGTGGAGGACTTTGTGTTCTGATCTCTGGCTCCATCAGCAGGAAGCTGTTCTGTCTCTTAAATTCAGAATGATGATGGATTCCTGGAGAGAAAGTTCTCTGGTTGCTTCATCCTGGATGACCTGCTGGTCTTCCCACCATCTACTCACCTGTCCTGACCCGGAACAGGAGATCAGCCACATCGACCAAAACCAGAACATCCCTGAAGTTTGTCAGTGATGTAACACAACGTTGGTACTGTCAGACTCACACTCTGACACTCTGAGCTCCATCTCAGCATTTGTGTCCTGTTTCGTCCTTAAACAGAATCAGCTGATCTCTCCAATCTGAAACTGACTTCAGATCTGGATCAGTCTGAACAGTGAACCCCCCCTCAGAGTGTAAAACGTGCGAATGCATAACGAAGCAAAGCAACGTGAAAAATGATGAGAAACATCCATTCATTACTGAGGCTGCTGACCCAGCGAGGAGAATCACTGAGGAGCAGTCCAACATTATCTTCTCTCATCACAGCAGTAATATAACGCCTCCATGTTCCTCATCAGGCTGTTTAACGGGTCAGCTCCAGGAGCCGATGGCGCCGCCGCCGCCGCCGGAGCACAACCACTGCAAAGAGATGGCACAAGGACCATAGAGACACAGAGAGGAGCACAGGATACAGACAATGATGTGAAATCACCACAAAGACACAAAGAGACAAAGATAAAAGCAAACACCAACAAAGGATACACACAATGATGCAAAAGGTAAAAACATGTCAGTATTATTTACTGTTAGAAGTGAAGATTGAATAAAAATAAATGTGATGTAACTCCCCCGTTGAAGTTCTCTAATCTAATCTCTCCTAAACGTGAGAATCAATTTTCAGGCCTGAGAGTTTTCCCACATGCAGCATTCCGCTCACAGTGCACAGGGAACGCCGGGAGACTCACGGCCTCCACCGTTTCCATTTAATTACTTCGCCGTTTGATTGAAGGCTACGAGCTGGCATTTCTAAAGAGCAGAGCGAGCTGAGGAGCTGCAGCAACAAACACAGCTTCATTTCTGCGTCCAAAAGGTGAAGCTGATTATCCTTCGTGCTGCGTTCACATCCATCATGGTCTCCAGACATCTGAGCAGAATACTGACTATTGTTTACCGCTCCGCCATCAGCATCATTCAGCAGGAAACCAAAGACTCACAGAGGGGGATCATTGCCTCCAATATCCATCACAAAATTAATAATCCCAGAAAAAAAAGAGGCTCCGTGACTGCAGGAGCTGCTGATGCCGAAGTTTCCAGGAAGGCGGCGACAGTTGTCTGTGGATCCATCACGACGCCGAAGGCAGGAAGTGCAAACAGTGAATTCAGCAACTGACAATTTCAACAAAATGCACACACACACAAAAAAGAAAGTTGGTGCTATAGACTGTCTGTGAGTCTGGAAAACGAAGTCCCTGCTGAACGTCCTTAAACCTGTATTCTGTCAGTCAGAGTCATTTTGTATTGAAGTCTATGGGAAAATGTCCCTCCTTCTCCCTGATTTATCAGCTCAGTAAACGTTTGCCTGATGAGTTTGTGTTCTCAGTTTTGAAAAATAGACCAGGTAGGAGGATATTTATGCGCACAGACTCATCAACGGGATGTTTCTTCATTACGAACAGGATTCTCTGGCTGCCTTGTTTAAATAACTAAGTTTCATCTCCAATGTTTTCTGGGATTTTGGGCCGAAGACCATTAGAAGTGTTTTCTGAGACGTGACTCTTCTTTTGGGGAAGCTGCTGGAGTGTTAACTTCCCCAGTGAATGAACTCTTTTTAATGAAGAAACTCGGGTTAGACAGAGAGCGGTCAGTCTGGAGGCGCTGCAGCTCGGCCCGAGGCTACGGCCAGGAAAGAAAAGATGTGTCAGATCAATAGCAGCCTGATGGACAGAGCTGTGGGATGGAGGAGGAGGAGCACATTTCACTCTCAGTCAGTTGTCATTAGATCGGCACTGATGGGTGAGGAGGTGAGGAAGATGGAGGGAGAGAGGAAGGAAGAGGAGGAAGAGCTGGGACGAGCTTTAACTTTCATCAAACTCTGCCTAAGAAAATGTTAAAGGCGACGGAGGAGTCAGACATGGACGGGGGCCCAGAGTCTCTGAAGGAGGATCAGGGACCTGTCGTCTCCTCCAGTCAGGAAGAAAAGGAAGATCTGTTGATGAATGAATTAGTTCACGTTGGTTAAGTTCTGCAGAAGAGAAGCTTCATTAATGAGTCATAGAAATGAAAAGTAAAGTGACACTGCTGCTCATCATCACAGTTTTCTGGTGGAAGCTCAGACTGAACAGCTGGATCAGAGTGGGGGGGGGCTGCCTGCTTGTTACAGATTTTGTGGGGAAATGCGGCGTCACCCTCCTGGAACATATTTATCACAGCCGCTCCATTTATTCATGACTGTTCTGTAGCCACAGGGACGCGACACATCACCCTGAGAGATGGAGGCAAAAAGTCATTTTACATCAACACGCACAGCAGAGCAGAGCCGACCGCCCCCCCCACTCAGGTAGACGTTTGTCAGGCGTCAGGAAGACACGACCAGAGAAAATAAATGACAGATTCATTCATTTACAGATACATGTGTGTTAAATACGGACCAGGTTTGGATGATTCAGCAGAATATTGTGACCAACTTAAAAGTGGTGAAACATTCTGATTAAAAAAATGAAACTTGAAGAAGAAGAAACGAATAAAAAGAGCGCTGCTGGTGTCCAGACAACTGTCGTGCTCAGGATAAATGGATCTGAGCCCCCCCCACAGCTTGGATGAGGTTCAGGGGCCCGTCAGGGGCCCGTCAGGAGCCACTGTGGCAGCTCACTGTATCTGCTGGTTTAAGCTGAAGGAGGCCCACACATTAGCTCTTCAGCTGGTGCGGAATACAAAACACAGATCACACATTCAGTCCCAACGCAGCTGAGGGCTCCACCACTGATCCCTCTGAATACTGCATGTCCATATTCTCATTTAGCTCATTTATATTCTCTTCACTTGTTCCTGCTCCTTTCGTGTCCCTAATAACTGCACATACAGTTTGAAGAAAACAGCACATTTCAGCCACCTCAGTCATTTAGGTTGGTAATCCAACTTTTCAGTGTGCCTCAAAACTTTTTCAGGGATTTTTTCTGCTGATTAATATTTATTAAATCTGCTTAAATCATCATTGTGCTGGCTGGTTCCATTATCTGCTGCTTTCATTAACCTCGTCTCATAAGGAGCGGCAGTAAGATGCAGTTTGACAAGAGGACAATAAGAAAAGTGGAGCTGGAGGAGAGCTGCAGAAAACTGCTGCTGACACGATGCAGCCAAACTTAATGAACTCCCATTAACATTAATGAAGGTTCTGCAGCTCACTGACGCCCACACAGCCACAGACATATCCTTTAACCAGTGCTGAGGCTTCAGCCATCATGTCTGTCCCTTTGTTTGGGACGATGTTCTTATCACAGCTGCCTGTTAAACACAGTCACACTGTTTGTGCGACAACGGTGCAAACACAATGACGACTGCAGGAGATACGTGACTTTTTAAGACCCTTCAGCGCAAATTGTGTCCTCAAATTGAGAGACACGAGGATCCACGAGGAGACTCTTCAGTGACTCTCACGTCTGCTGGGAATCAAAGTCACATCGTTTGTCGTTTGTGTCTCTGCCTTCATACACCTGGTCGTGACTGAGGAACTGAAGGAGGTCATCATTTCACCTTAAAGATGTAATTCAGTGTTTGGCTGAACGTCAGTTTAAAATTCAAGATGAGACTCAAGACGAAGACACTTAACTGTCCCTTAGAGGGAAGAAACTGAAGAAAGTATTTTTTTAACACGCCTTTTTGTGGTTTGGGTGTTAGAAAGCTACGGCAGCAAATAACTTCATCTGATTTCATGCTGCACGCACTGCTGGAGTTCTTCCACAGAACAGCAGGACACAGGGAGAGATGATGGCTCTGAGCTGGGGGTCACTCCCTCTGCCTCTTTCCCCGGAGCAAAAGGAAAATGATTTATGATGATGAAACGGAGAAAACAGTGATAGCACACTGAACAACAGGTGACGTCCCTCTGGTTCACATCGATCCAGGTGAACGTGAACGAGCTGAGCAGCTCCTGAAGTTAATGGGATTTGATCGAAACGTCACTCTCAGTTTATAAGAGATGATTCAGCAGGCGGTTCATGGAGGTTTGAAGTTCACCAACACCTGAGTCATCTGAACTCAACCAGGCTGCTTTGTTAAAATCCTAAAAACCACATTTGCTGTCGTAGTTGCATAAAAATGTCATTTCTGGGAAACGGACGCTGTTATTAGGACGATAATCCACATTGTTAAATATTTCCTCAGATTATAAACACAGAATGACTCAGATTGACCTCATCTGTCCTCCTCTGCACTTTTGGCAGCAGAATCTGTCCTTAAACAGACATTAGTGACACTTTTCACATCGATTTACATTATTCCTGCCTGAGTTTGTAGTTTTGTAGCTCCTCCCGGTTTAAGGTGGAATGTCCTTTAAGGTGTAGCAGGATGTTGGTGCAGAAGAATGTTTCTGGTCATGAGGCAGGACGGCGATGTTTTCAGTCATCAGGCAGAACAAACAGAGCTGCAGCTGTCCAGGACTTTGGATTTTGTGTGGGGGGGGGAAATCACTCAGCTCCTTCTGTCTCCTCCTAAGTTGGGCTGAAGGTGTTTAAAAGAGGATGAAAAATGAGCTGCAGCTCCGTCATTGTTTTGTTTGGAGAACGTCGTCAGCCTTGGCTCCTGTCTTCTAAGTGCCCGCAGCCTGCTGGTCCACTGAGCTCTATGGAAGTCGGTTGTCCTTCATTCTGGATCTGGGCTGGTTGGTACTGCTTAGGCCACAGATGCTGGACAGGATTTCATCAACCCTAAAAACAACAAACATGAGCTTCTTCAGCAGTCTGAGCTACAGTATCCCTTCTGTTGGATCAGGTCACACGACCCCTGACCCCTGACCCCTGACCTTCAGTGGACTTCCTTTCCTGGACTACTTTCTGTAGGTCCAGATTTTCTTCAGTGGTCGTAAAGTTATGGCTGATCGTATGAAGGAGCGCTGATGGGACGCGTTCGTGTTTTTGTCTCCTCCCCGTCAAGCTGCTGCTGTTCAGTAATAAACGACACGGCGGTGTTGGCCAGGCGACATTTCTCACCCACCAAGTGCAGGATTGGTTTTAAAATTCTCTTAATTACCTGTGAAGAGCTTCACAGGTTGGCTCCACTTTATATGTCTGAGTTAGTGCGTTCCCTGACCGCCGTGACATCACTGTCTGCTGACCACGCCCCCGGCTGCACTCTGGTTATAAAAAGCACTGAGTCGGTTGACAGTTTTAAGAAGCTCTTGAATCACTCCGTAATGTGAGACTTGTCTCATTTAGCTTTTATTGTCATTTCCTTCATAATATTATGGCTTTATAAATCAACTTTATTCAGCAATTTATATAAAATTAATGATTGGGAAACAAAATATTGTTTAAAATGTTTAAGTTTGAGAAAAGAGGATGAGCAGCTGAGCATGAAGCTAACACAGACCGCAGTCTGTGAGACCTGGACCTGGACTTCAAAGACCTGGACCTCAGAGTCCTGTACTGGGACCTCAGAGACCTGGACCTGGACCTGGACATGGAACTGGACCTCAGAGACCTGAACCTCAGAGTCCTGTACTGGGACCTGAGAGACTTGGACCTGGACCTCACAAAGACCTGGACCTGGACCTCAGAGACCTGGACCCCACAGAGACCTGGACCTCAGAGTCCTGTACTGGGACCTGAGAGACTTGGACCTGGACCTCACAAAGACCTGGACCTGGACCTCAGAGACCTGGACCTCACAGAGACCTGGACCTGGACCTCAGAGTCCTGTACTGGGACCTCAGAGACTTGGACTTGGAACTGGACCTCAGAGGCCCTGGGCCTCACAGAGACCTGGATCTGGATCTCACAAAGACCTGGATCTGGATCTCAGAGACCTGGACCTGGAACTCAGAGACCTGGACCTCAGAGTCCTGTACTGGGACCTCAGAGACTTGGACTTGGAACTGGACCTCAGAGGCCCTGGGCCTCACAGAGACCTGGATCTGGATCTCACAAAGACCTGGATCTGGATCTCAGAGACCTGGACCTGGACCTCACAGAGACCTGGACCTGGACATCAGAAACCTGGACCTCACAGAGACCTGGACCTCAGAATCCTGTACTGGGACCTCAGAGACTTGGACCTGGAACTGGACCTCAGAGGCCCTGGGCCTCACAGAGACCTGGATCTGGACTTCAGAGACAGTCCAGTTCAGGAGTATTCAGATTAAGAGTTGTTTTCGGTCAGAGTGTTTACTCGGCAGCGTTATGGAGGTCATCTTCACCTCGCTTCCTGGATGTGATGCTCATCTGGTTTTAATCACGTTCATCTCCTCCAAGTGAGATTGATGCCATGGGAAAAGCAGATCAATACCCATGTTCCCCTGGGGAGGGAGATTAATGTGGGAGCAGGAGCCTCGTGAAAGGCAGTTAAGTAGAACACTTCCCCTCAAGGAGATCATTCACATCTTAATTAGCTGCTAATGTGGCAGAAAGTGACATAATGTGTGGACGTGTTCATGTGTTCATGTGTGCGTGTGTGTGTTTGTGTCATATCAGCCTGAATGAAGTCTCAGGTGAGCTACAGAGAGGCTCCGTTCTCTGGGAATGATGCTGCTTCACATCTCCAGTGTCAGATGATGCTAATATCGGAGTCAGCAGGCTTCATGACGGCCTTTAACCTGCTCACGTCGTACCTGAGAGCACATTTCTGTGTTGCACAACGTCAGGGTCACATTTTAACAATCAAATATCCTCCTCACAGTTTGGTTTCCTCTTCCTTTAATATCCACCTCTTCACTGTGAACCTTCTGCAAATTTAATAAAAACCAGAAACTGCTGAAGTGGGGAGTTTCTGCCGTCACTGAGTCTGACAAACAGTTTTGAACTAATTCATCGGTGGGCCACACTTGGTTGAGAAAGCTTGGCACAAACTCTGGGAATTAGCAGCTTGGCTCCTTCCCCAAACATCCTCCAGAAACGGTTTCATTCTGCTGGTGTTCAGGCTGATTAAGAGATGATGAACAGACAGCTGAAGGCAGCTTCATATTCACCAGAGACGAGTCAATCTCAACATCCCACACTCTGGATACTTGTTTCACTCTTTTTACTTCTTGTACTTTTGTTCATCTGAATAAAAGTGAAGGACAAGTGAAACCTTCATTCAACGAGATCTGGACTTTAAACTTTGGAGAAGGTTTGACAGAAACAATGATAATTAGAGTGACACAAAGAGGGAGAGTGTGTGTGAACATCTCAATCAGCCTCTTGAAGGCCCCCTCAGAGGACACGTTACCTAACTGTGTTATCATCGTATGTAAATTGTCAATATGTGCATTCACCCAGAAACTATTTTCACACAGTGATTCTAATTCTGCTCCAAACTCACCTGCATAACCGATTACCAAACAGCTTCCTGTCTCCTGTAGAAAGGAGCGGAGCTCTGGAGTGGCCCACTCAGAGATATACGGTCCTCCATGGTATTGTCAGGACTGTGAGTCATACGCTTACACAACACGCAGTCTTACGGAATCATTAGTGTGTAAAACCCGATGAAAAGGGTCCGTCTTCCTATCTTTGTGAGCGCGCCATTGTTGCTCTCCCCTCTCTGAGCCCGAGCTCAGAGCTGCCAGGGCAAAACTGGAAAATAAAAACCCCACGAGCTCCGACTTCACAGCTCGGGCCGTAGAGGAGTGGGAGGACACTCCATTGTTCAAAAACAGATTGTCAGACTGTGTGAGTCAGCTGCTCCTGTCATATAAAAACACAGCTTTGTGTTTTTCCTGCACCGAGTCGCTGTTTATGAAGGTGATTAACACCAATTAGTGCTCTGGGGAGAGGATGAGCGGCATCACACGTCTCTGTGATGGAGGGCAGCTGTTTAACCAGATGGCCTGTTTCTGCAGCTCGGAGGCAGCTGGAGGTAAAAAAATGGTTCTGCCAAAATAAAAAGGAACTGATTTGTGGTCGTGCTCAGAGCCCGGTGCCGGGTCCACGCCGCCGCCTGTGAATATTAATCTGAGTGTTTGCTCTTCCATTTGGATGAGTTATTCCTTCACTTTCCAGCATTTATTATCTGCTACAGATTTCCGGCAAGCACCAAAATCAGATTAAACCCGATCAAGAGGTTAACTGAGAGGTGACATCATAGCTTGTTAGTGCAGAGGCGACATGTAATAACACAGTCCACTGATACTTTACACCACAGCTAATCCCTTATCCACACGCCCCGACCCTGAGCAGCTGTGGCTCTGAAAGTCAACACCGACAACAATGTCGAGGTTGCTGGATGAACCCATCTCCAAGAAATAACGTTTATGGAGCAGTGATGACGTCAGAGCTGCAGCTGAAGCCCAGGAGGGCTGAGCTCATGTCTCTGAGGACAGTTAGGGCTGATTTTAGACGCAATTACCTTCTGCTTTACTGTCAAGTGGCTTCTCCTCCTGCAGCACCGTTCTAGCTTCTTTTATCTATTATTTAACCCTTTAACACCACAAATCAGGGAAAAAACTGCCCAAAGCATCACGGAGGACTTAAAGCTGTAAAGACGATGATTGGACCTTTAGCTGAAGTCTCCGTGAACATTAACCAAATCACGCTGTTGCTGAGACATGGACAGAAAAGACTGAATGTGCGTCACCAGCGTACCAAACCAACCCGCTCTGTGTGCAGCACAAACACAAAGGACATCGCATGATAGAATATTCTTGGCAGCAATCAAAATGTAATATGGAAGCTAAATAGGCAGTATACACATGTAATTTCCAGGAGTGACAGATACTGTATGTGGAGTAATCACAGACAACCTTTAGGCAGAGCAACATTCAGAGAGAAACAGATGAAGATGTCTGCGACTCAAAAGGAAATTAGTAGAAGCGTCCAGACCGATGTCGTGGTTTGGTTGGAGCTTTAATTGATCTGATCTTCAGGCTCCCGTCACTGATCTGTAGTTAACAGGCTGCAGGAAACATTTAGCTGAGGCTAACTGTTAGCTGATCATTTCTGACCTTTATGATAAAACACAAACTGTCTGATGAAGGTTAACAACCTGCTGACGATGGCTTCATCTTCACCAGAGAAGAGAAGCTCTGAACATTTAACTGTCATGATGTGAACTGACGTTTCATCAAAATGATCATTAACTAAATCAGGGTTTTTCTTTCACCTCAGCATTTTAAAAATGGAACCACAAACTGAAGCCTCTGCATTTTTTGTCTGTTTTGTTTCTAAAGTAGACAAAAAAAGGAGCGATATGAGAGACAATACAGACCTGTCTGTGTCACACCATCAGAATCTCTTAGGAATTAATAATACAACATTTTTACAGTAAGTTAATTATTAAGTCTTATGTCTTGATCTTCTCAAAATCTGGTATTCCATTCTGGAAATTAGCTTTCAGCACTAAAGAGATCTGGACTATCGTAGCTGCCTCAGAGCGTAGGAGGTAAAATTCACATCTACACTAAAGAAAAGAGTCTTAACGTGTACAGATGCACTCAACCTTTGACAGATACTCATTAAACTGTGTCATTTCTTTTCTCTCCAGCGTTAATTACCAAAGACTATTAATTTATCCCCAGAGAGCTTGTTTGGCCTGTGTCCATTTTCCTCCCACCTCATTGATCATTTTTACCAACACTTCGACTTAGTTGTTCTGTACTTTCTGTCCATTGAGCCTGCTCTTTTATCTGTGACATAAATCTTACTGGAACAATCTGATGGACCAAATAGGACGGAAGATTTCAAACTAAGAGACTGGGAAACTTGAAAAAGGATCATGGAGGATTCGACGAAGTTAGAGGGAGAAGGTGTGTTCAGGGTTTCCTTCAAATGTCCGTTCTTCTTGTTTTTGTGGTTGATATTACTATAAATGTGATCGTGCTGACTCCTCGGGATCTGGATCATATAAACTCCTGTTCACTGTGTGGATGTTCTGCACGTCATAGTCAGTTGATCTTTCTGTTTTTACATTGTGTCAGCTTGTCAGACAAACCCATCTTCAGCAGCTTTTATTTATTTTCTTTTTTAAGTTGCTAAAATCAGACAGACTTTAAACTTCAACCCAAAACTGACTGATCTTTGACACCTTCAGCACAGCCAACTTGTAACTTTCATTTCATATTTGCCTCTTATCATGACTGCTCTTGGATCTCTGTTTGTTAATTCAAGGTGTTTCAGCTCAGTGTCCACGTTGGATGTTTACAGCCTGCACCATCTGCACATTGAAACAACATCCACAGGCTGCGTTCACTGCAATTACTTTAATTGACTTTGCCAACACGCAAAGACTGAACCTCAGACTAATGAAAACAAAATCTACAGCAAATTTTGACTGATGTCAGCAAACATTTAATGTTCCTCAGATCATTTTAAATTCTATATATCAACAGATTTAATCAGCTCCAATGTGAACTACAAACACAGAGAGATGATCTGAGTGTCAGATGGGATGGAAGGTAATTTGTCTGGCTGAAGACCAAAGAACTGATGGAAAGTTCAAAGGAAACAGTATTTGCATTCACTGGATGTGATATAAACACGAGTTACAAAACAAAGAGGGTTGGTTCCTTTTGTGTTTGCTTTTCATTAACTGGTTTATTATCAGAGACAGCGCACATTAATCATCATTACTCTAAAAGCCGATTAAGAAGGCATCATTTCAGGGGCAACAGTCAACGCTGGGATGCACAGTAATTTAGAGAAAAAAAAAATGCCAAGGATTGAAACTATAGCTTCCGCTGCAGCTCTTAGACACAGCAAAATACACACAACCACCAGGGATAGCAGCAGAAAATTTTTAATGGCTGGCACATTGACTCAGAGAGCGTTGGCACGTTTCCAAAAAATTCCAGCTTTGTGTTAAGTATAAACGATAAAATGAGCAGTTTGCCGCTGTGGTAACTGTCAATGTGAGACACTTCCACTGGTGAGCGTGTGTTTTTAGAACGGTGTAGCTGTGGGCCAAAACTGACGGTGTACTGTGGCACAGTGTGGTGTGCTCCTGAAGAAAAGCATAATTCTCCCCTGAACTACCAACTCTGGCTCCTTAATCCCATCTTTTATCTTCACTGCTGGAATCTTACCATCCCATAACTTTCAGTGACGCTGCACATACCAGCCGGTTTGAGGACAATCCTTTCTGCCACCATCAAATTTGGCTGAATGACTTAAACTCCCTCTTGCCCCCATTGGGTGTTAGGTTTGGCTGATAAGGGCCTGAGGCTCCGGGGCCAGTCGACTCCTCTGGGAGCTTATTGATCCAGGGTTGTTGTCCTCTATAATCACACAGCTGTCTGGAGGTGTCAGAAGGACATATGACTTCAATTTCAAATTATCCAAACAACAACATTAAGAATGATAACAATGATATGAGTACCTTACTGCAATAAAATCTAAATTAATTTCAGAGACACAATAATATATTCTTTAATCAAAACAGTGACATAAAAACAAACAAACAACAAAAAGTGTGAATGCCATCAAATTGCTTCACTATCTTTGGACTTTGGAAGTTTTCAGGTTTCTAAATTAAACTTTTCGTTTTTATTTTATAGACAAATAGATGCTTTTATTTCACAATCCGGAAACAGGAAGGCAACCGGAAACACGTCTTGGTGACGTCGCAGTTGAGTCGTTGGAAAACAAAAACAAACGCCAGTTTTTCAGCTTCGACGTTTTTCTCCGTTTGGCGCCATAAAAAAAGCGTCCACACCGACTCGAGCTCACGGTGAGACGTCACTGCTGACGAAATGTCTTCGTCATAGAAACAGACGCGTGTTTTGGCGTGTTTTTACCGTAAACGGGAGCTAGCTAACCCAGCTAACGGCGCATCAAGTGTTGCTCAACCGCCATGTTTACGTCCCTGTCCCGGTCCTGAACCGTGTCCAGGTCCCGAACCGTGTCCCGGTCCTGAACCGTGTCCAGGTCCCGAACCGTGTCCCGGTCCTGAACCGTGTCCCGGTCCCGAACCGTGTCCAGGTCCCGAACCGTGTCCCGGTCCTGAACCGTGTCCAGGTCCCGAACCGTGTCCCGGTCCCGAACCGTGTCCCGGTCCCGAACCGTGTCCAGGTCCCGAACCCTGTCCCGGTCCCGAACCGTGTCCAGGTCCCGAAGCGTGTCCCGGTCCCGAACCCTGTCCCGGTCCTAAACGGTGTCCCATCCCAGGCGGTGGACCGAGTTCGGCAGCCATGGCCCAGCAGAGAGGAGTCAACAGCCTGCAGTTCAACCAGGACCAGAGTAAGGGCTCAGGGGGCTGAGTGGGGGGACACTGAGTCAGGATGAGTCTGGGCCACCTCCCTGTCAGACCAGAAACACCAAACCGACCACACTTGTCCTGTAAAGACTCTGAGACTTCAGTGAGAAAAGGACTCTAGTTTTTTATTTTAAAAACAAAATTTCCACCACAACAATAAAAGTAATTTCTGCTGCTGAATGACGATGAAGTTGCCAGAATCATAAAAACGTTGGTGCATTTGATTGATTTGGACGTGTCTCCGTCTCCTCCCTTCTGTCCAATCAAAAGGCTGCTTCTGCTGTGCCATGGAGACGGGGGTCAGGATCTATAACGTGGAGCCGCTGATGGAGAAAGGCCACCTGGGTGAGGAGACTGTTTCTGGATTGAGCACTCTGCTGACTAAGTGTTAGTGAAGCTTACTCCTGTGTGTTGTGTTTGTCAGACCATGAGCAGGTGGGCAGTGTGGCCTTGTGCTCCATGCTGCATCGATCCAACCTGCTGGCCGTAGTCGGAGGTGGAGTCAATCCCAAGTTCTCAGAAATATCTGGTGAGTCCAAAACAAATTGATTGAAATGTTTTCACCAATGGATCCTGTTTTCTGATGGAAGAGTGAAGCTGCGTTGATACTCTCGCTGTTATTATTGGCTCGTTCCACTTCAGTGCTGATCTGGGACGACGCTCGGGAGTCTCGAGACCCAAAAGATAAACTGGTCCTGGAGTTCACCTTCACAAAACCCGTTCTGGCTGTTCGTATGAGGCATGACAAGTGAGTTTGGCGTGACAGACAAACACTCTCTCCTCCTGTAATCATCTCTGAGCAGCCTGATAAAGTCTCACTTTGCTTTGCCAGGATCATCATTGTGTTGAAGAACAGAATTTACGTCTACAGTTTTCCGGACAACCCGGTGAAACTTTTTGAGTTTGACACCCGAGACAACCCCAAAGGTAGAGTTTTGTCATTATTACCCAACTTTGGAACTTTCTCTCCCCCAAACCCGAACAGTCAAGGCAGATGCCCTCGCTCTCTCTCTCTCTCTCTCCCTCTCTCCCCCCGCCTTCATGTAACTTTGTTATGATTGGACGCTATACAAATAAATCTGATTTGATTTCATTTGATTATTTCAGGAAATATTTGCTGGTTGTAGTTTGGGGTTTTTTTGTCTGATCAAATTGATGCAGCTGTAAATGTGACTGTGTCCTCCAGGTCTGTGTGATTTATGTCCCAGTCTGGAGAAGCAGCTGCTTGTCTTCCCAGGTCATAAATGTGGCAGTCTGCAGTTGGTGGTAAGACACACAGTTTACTTCTAAGGAAAATATATCAGTTATTCTAAATTCAGAGTTATGTTAAAACAGAACTGTTTCCTTCAGGACTTGTCAAACACCAAACCTGGAACATCATCTGCTCCTTTTACCATCAACGCCCACCAGAGCGAGATCGCCTGCGTGGCCTTGAACCAGCCTGGCAGCGTGGCGGCCTCGGCCTCTCGTAAAGGAACGCTCATCCGCCTGTTTGACACCACCACCAGAGACAAACTGGTGGAGCTGCGCAGAGGAACCGACCCGGCAACCCTCTACTGGTAGTGTGTGTGTGAGTGTGTGTTGGAGTCAGCAATTGGCTCCAACCAAAGTACTGAGTGTGAAATTCTGAACTTCCCAAGTGTCTGTTTGGCAGCGATTGGACAGACATGTGTTCTCTGAGCCACAGAGAAATAAGACAGGTTTTTATTTTGAAGTCAGTGAACAGGTTAGTTTTCATGGAACCGTGGCCGCCTGACAGCTGCTGCGTGATGTCACGGTGGGTTGGCACTTGGTTCAACACTAATGTTTCCTGTTTCTTTAGCATCAACTTCAGCCATGACTCCTCCTTCCTCTGCGCCTCCAGTGACAAAGGCACCGTCCACATCTTCGCCCTGAAGGACACCAAACTGAACCGCCGCTCAGCGTAAGACTCCGCCCCCTCCTTTCTTCACTCCCAGACTGTTTTTATTTTTTCATTTGAACGTGTCTTTGCTCTTCGTCCTCCCACAGACTGGCTCGCGTTGGGAAGGTGGGTCCTGTGATCGGTCAGTATGTGGACAGTCAGTGGTCATTGGCCAGCTTCACTGTGCCAGCTGAGTGCGCCTGCATCTGCGCGTTTGGAAAGAACACGTCCAAGAACGTCAACTCAGTGATCGGTGAGTCAACACATTTTTGATTGGAAGCAGTCTAAATGTAAACCTTAAAGGTCCCTAACCCATCCAGTACGTTTCCTGTATCTTAACTGTTGTAGCCTTGTACCTGATTTCCTGTTATGTGATCATAGAAAGGAAACACAACAAAACTGGTAAATCAGTTTAAGTGCTTATGTTTTATTGGTGCGATCAGTGTCCAGTCATTACTGGACCAGTTACAGAGTTTGTTGTTTCTACAGATTGTGTCTGTGCTGTTTGTGCATTTTATTCATTTCTGTGTCATCCCCTCTGTCAGCCATTTGTGTGGATGGGACCTTCCACAAATACGTGTTTACCCCCGATGGAAACTGCAACCGAGAGGCCTTCGATGTTTATCTGGACATTTGTGATGACGACGACTTCTGAGGCCAAAAGCAGGAACCAGTGACTGAAACATTACTGGAAGACACGAGGAAAATGAGGAGCTAATGAGGAGACAGAACCTGAAACATGGACGAACTGAGACTCTGCTGAGGCCTGTTTCCTGTGTGTATGTACAGTCTGCAGCAGTTTTCTATTGGCTGGTCATCTTTTTGCATCTGATGTGTAAAAATGTGCAAAATGGAAAAGTGTGGTGATTCAGTCCTTTAAGTCCTTTTATTTATGCTGCTTCTTCGAAAAACACAAATCAGTCAGAGCTACACAAAGAAAAACAAGTACAAGAATGAAACTATAGAAAAATAGTTGGGCTTTGATTTTCGCTGTTTGTCGAATCTTTCTGGTTCAAGTCAAACTGAAAATAAAATACATTTTTGCTAAGAATCAGTAACTTCATCTCTGCTCCTTGTTTTGACTTAGAACACAGAGCTGGATTTATTTTTCCCCAGGAGAGAAACGTAGTGAAATGGAAATAAGTGTCTCCATGAACATCTGGATTCCATCCGGTTATCAGATACTAGAAATGACAAGTGGAACTGTCTGGAGAGTTTGAGTTCCTCTGTAGATGTTTGCCCAGACGTGACTCTGTCCTTTTAACCAAACATTGCTGAATCACACTCAGCCTCAGGTCCTCTGCCAGTTTGACATTTTCAGCTGACCCCCCCGCCCTTGCGCTTCCTCTGCTGTGGCCGGAGGCTTCGCTCGTGGTTCCCTTGTTTCAACCGTTTACATTCAGCTTTTACAGCCTCTTGTCATTTGTGTAAGTGGAACATTGTTTAAATGTCAGAGTGATGATGAGTCACTAGTTGGAAAACAAGCCCTAAAAAAAAAAAAAAAAAAATCACTTAAGTTGTGCGGCCTTCGCTGTCAGTTACAACAAAGTCGGGGCTAAAAGACAAACAAAACGAATTCTCACAAACACAAAATGAACCTTTCTTAATGTTCAGGTCATTTTTTTAGAAATCCTGGATTTAATCAGACTCGATAAAAAAAGACAAAGTAATAATGATAATCATAAAGAGTCACAATAGATCCCAATAACCTAAATTTTCAACATGCAGGTTGAGTTTTTTCCTGCAGGACTCGCTGACTACCTGAATGACTCGGGTCAATGCTGAGATATTTCAGTCTGATGGACTCAGACTAGATGAAATAAATCCTGAATCTTTGTCCCACAGCTCGATTCACAGGAGCCACTGCTCTGTCTTTAACACACAGCTCAACACAAAGCTGCTGCTACAGACGCCATCTCCACAAAAACGCACAAAAAACTGCATAAAGCTCGAAAAGGGAAAACAAGAAACTGAATCAGCAGATAAGTGCCTGAAGTTGTTCCTGGAACATCTGGACTTTAACGTGGCAGATGTGACAGTAAAAGGAGAATATTCAAGGCTTTTACTGTGAAAAGCCAACACCTCTCTGGTCTCCATGTTTCTGAGTGAAACTTAATTGCCACCTGATTTTATTGTGTCAGTCAGACCAGCTGTTAGTGAAGCTGATGATCAGCTGATCAGCCCATTGACACTGATCCTGTGGCGCCCCCTGCTGGCCTGTCAGCGTTTTACAGTGAAATCAAATGATCAGGAAAATGATTCCTTTGAAAGATTTTGGATACTAAACTGCTGGCTGCAGACTGATCCAACGGGCACAAACTGAATCCGACACAAAATAACTTTTATATGTTGTCTCAACTTCCACTTAAACAAGAGATTTCACTTTTTAATACAAATCAGAACACAGTTCAAGCTGCCAGTTTTTTTGTTGAATGTTTCATAAAACCTGTTCGCAGGAGTCGAGTCCAGGATGGAAAAGTCCAGCAGAGGATGAGGAGCTCAAAGAAGAAGTTTTCAATCATGTCTGCCATTTCACTGAGAAACAGGAGGTCCAAACTTCTGCATGGTCTCCAGGACGAGCGACAGATGATCCAGAAACGAGCTCACAGACACCCTGAGGATCCGAGCTTCGTCGGCGCTCCACCTCCTGAAACAGAGAGACAGAGTGAGGGAACAGACGGTGACAGGTGGGGTTCAGGTGAGGAGCAGGAAGAGCTTCGTACACGGACAGTGTGCTGCCGGACACCGTCAGCTGTTTGCTGATGCCGCCTTTCCTCGGCTCTCGGTCCGGGGACAGGGAGCCCAGAGCGACCGTGGCCTCATGAGACGAAGGGAAGGGGACGTCCAGAGAGCTGCAGGACAGTCAAGGAGGATTTTGGGAGATCAAGTCAACAGAATTTCATTTATGAGGAGCATTTTCTCATCTATTCCTAAAAAGGGACAATTATTAAATTCATAATAATCAATCCCTGCATCTTCACTCAGTCTGATGTGAAATGAACCGAATGAATGATGCAGATTTAAACCTTCTTCGCTGGTTTCTGTCCACATCCACAAATCAACATGAACAGAAGGTATTAACAGCTGAACTTCATTTTCTGTCACATGAACAAACCCGAGCCAAACGAGCAACGTGTTGTTGTTGTTACCGGATGTGACTTTCTGTTGAAGTTTCATCGATTAACGTCGAAACAGGAAACTAACTAAACTTTTTTTTATGATGAATAAAATTTTAAAGGATACAACTCCAGTTTGGCTGTTTCCTGCTTCGTTTCTCTGCCTGACGCCTCCATTGTGGTTGTCCGGACAGGAAGTGAGGAGAGTTTACTTCCTGTGCCGTAAAGCAGGGACGAGATGACGCGCTGCTGCCGCCAAGCGGCGGCGCGCGTTACTACAACAATTATACAACATTAAAACAAAAACAAAACAATTATACAAAATCAACGAAACACAAAAAAATGAGTAATTTAAAATAGGATCGGGACAACATTACAGGCCGTGGTGGAAAAAGCATGCAGATAATTTATGCTGCAAATATAAAAAAAAAAACAGTTTTCTTCAATAAGTTAAAATCAAATTTCAGTAAAAGTTCACAAGAGTAAATCAAAGTTTACTCTTTTACAAAATCAAAGTAAGTTCAAAACAAACAACCATCTAACATTAGAAAGGCTAAATTAAAGGGGAAAATACAAATAAAACTCATTTGATTTATGTGACGAGAAGAGCCAGTCAGTTGTGTTTAAAGCTTGTGAAAGTGTGTAAAAGGCTGTTATAAAATCTTTAGATTAATAAAATAAATAATGATAACGGGAAGAATATCGATGTTAAAAACACAAGCAGAAATATTTTTGAGTGTAAAAAATGAAGTTATTAAAACAATTTAATGTGACAGAACTGTTGATGACAGACTTTTCTCTTTCAAATTGGATTTGTGGTGCTGCTCGTTGGTGTTGTCACAGTCTGCTGCTGTCTGATCTGACTCTGATTGTCGGATTATCTGAGGGAATACTTTGTGTTGTCACCAGAGCTTCCAGCCTTCCAGTATAAAAGCATGTGGTGGCTTTTATTTTGTAGTAGTGCTGTCAAACTCAGCTGTGCCTCCATCCTCTGAGCTCTCTCTCTCTCTCTGGTTCTTTGCTGTTGGTTTTTTAAACAATCGGGACAGTGACGTCACCCTCACGTGCTCATCTGTGAGTTGTTCAGATTATTGATGATTATTGGTGATTATTGGTTTGGCTGAAGGAGCTGGTCGATCCGACGCGGAGCGGACTCTCCTCCTGCAGGACTGTGACGGTCGGTCCCGCCTGAACAAGTGAGTGAATGATGGATCCGAAGGAAACAGCACTGTGTGATTATTGACTGTAATCAGGATCAATAGTTTACTTATTGAGCACATTAACAAGCAGAAAGACGGAGGATGTTTGGACAGAGAGACTGAAATCTACCGCAAAATATTCATCCTGCATTTAAACCGCTCATGAAAAACACTGTTTGGTACTAAAAGTGGTTAAAAGCCTCAAAGAGACAATAAATCCAAATGTGTATCATTATTAGATGATAGTGATTTTTGTTATTATTTTAAAGGTCTGAAATGACAGATTGTCCTGATCATCGTCTCCATTAAGACATTCAGCTGATCACCATGTTTGCCTTTTTCTACCCAATAATACATGAAAATGATTGAAATAGCTAAAGAAACATCATTATTTTAAAATGAGCTGTGCATGAAGTGTGCTCACATTCACAGGTGGAGGTGTGTTTCAGCTCCTGGAGACGTTCGCAGCAACGTGACAGAAATAGTTGTGTGACGTATGAGAAAGGAGCTGACAGTGAAGTTCAGACTCTCCTCCATCACATGGCGGCGTCTAAAAGTGCGGGCACCCTGCGTGACCTTCAGCTGGCCCTGCAGCTGAAGATCGAGGAGCTCCGTCAGAGGGACGCTCTCATCGACGAGCTGGAGCTGGAGCTGGACACCAAAGACGACCTGATCCGGCAGCTGCAGGTGGAGCTGGACCGCCATCGCAGCGCCTCGCAGCACGCCGCCAGCTCTGCAGATGCAGCAAGCACAGGTGAGTCAGCAGCATCGCCACACCTGCCAGGTCAGAACGACAGACTGAGCCACAACGTCAGTCGCACAAATCAAACAGAAATTGAACAGAATCAAAGAAATGCAGCTCAGCAACATCAGAGTTGAAACATCTTTTCCGCATCACTTCACCGAAGAGCCGACTGTTTCCAGTTTCAGTTTATGTCCTCTGTTGAATATGAGATGATGACGTTTCCGATCGGAGCAGCTCCAACATGTCTGACTTCTCCGTCTGGATGGTTGTAGAAGCAGCCGTTCAGGCAGCCGCTCCACCCGATGAGCCGCAGCGCACCAAGAGGCAGGCCATCTCAGCAGAGCCCACCGCTCTGGACCCGTCACAGCTCACCGACGTCACCCTCACCAGCTACTGCAAGACCAAAGAGTGAGGACCGCACACTAACAGACACACACTGATGGAGACTGATCCCTCTTCACAGTTTTTGTGTGTTTGTAGGTCCAGAGAGCTGATCCAGAGGGCCCTGATGGACAACGACTTCATGAAGCACCTGGAACACGGGCAGGTAAGGACACGTCTGAGCTCCTTCGTCCGTCTCAGGAGTCTGACTTTTAAAAATCACCTGACTTGTCGCCTGACGTGTGCAGATCCTCACCATCATGGACTGCATGTATCCCACCAGCCTCGCCAAAGGCTGCTGCGTGATCCAGGAGGGAGACGACGGCTCCACGGTCTACGTCCTGGAGGGTGAGGTCTCACCTGCTCTGTGCCGTCAGCTCATCAGCGAACTCTGGGAAAAGACGCCATGTTCCTTTAGCCTGTACTCTGTCCTGATTGGCTGGTCCATCCGTCACACCCCGCCCCTCCTTCCATCTTTCCCTCACTGTGTGAAAGACTCTCCGTCCTTGGGAGTGAAGAACGAGTTGATTTTGACGACAGAGTGTCTGACTGAGATCAGCTGAACACAATTTCCACACAGAACGACGACTATCCAAAACAAAATCAGCTCAGCCTCTTCCTGTTATTTTCTCCACTCCAGGCTTCCTCACACTTCACTTTGTGTCCCGTAATGCCTCCATTTGGTCCCTTCAGGCTGTTTTATGTCTCCTGCTCAGATTAATGATCTGTCCATTCAGTGTCTCTCCAGGGATTAGCCTGGTCCCTCAGCTGGGTCTGTGATGTGCCCGGAAATATAAAATAATTATTATTTCAGTGTGTACCTTGTGGACGGCCTTCGCCGAGCAGGCTGGACGAGAAATGCAGATAAGACATCTCTGACATGCAGCTTCTCCTTCCTGTTGTTACATTTCCCAGACACCGTCGTCACAAAACAAATATCCTCTGCAGGCGATTAGCAGAAGCTGGAAATCTGTCACCATCTTTAATTGGTCGTATTCACAGAAACACAACTGTGTTGTTTGCATTTGGACGTTTTGTGTTATCTGGATGGAAAGACTTTCTTCCTTTTCTCTCCCACAGAGGGGCAGGTGGAGGTGACCAAACAGGGGAAGAAACTGTGCAGCATCGGTCCGGGAAAAGTCTTTGGAGAACTCGCCATCCTGTACAACTGCACCCGCACAGCGACTGTAACAGGTAGGCACACAAACGCACAGGCTCAACATTTCTGCAGCAGTTTGACACAATCTGATCGATGGATGAGAGCCGCCTGTCAGCGAAGCTCTCTGTCCATTAGTGAATGCTTTAATGCGTTCAGGGCCAAATGGAAGCTGCCGGCACAGACAGCAGTCCTGCTGCTGCTCTCGTTAAGGTCCATTCACTAAAACACTCAAAATGCTTCTTCTCATTTTTGGAAGTGCAGTTTTTCATCTGGGTTTATTTTCTGTGCAGACTTCAGGTGCTGCTCTTTCTATTTCTTGTTCTAATTTTGTGTTTCCATTTTTAAATTCGGCTTAAAAATAAAAGTGGCTGCTTCATCAGGCCTTCAAAAATGAAGTTCAGCTCTGTCTGTTTCAGGGCTTTTCTAATTGTGGCTGACAGAAGAGCTTCAGATAGCTGTGTGGGTTATGAAACAGCAGCCAGCTCGTCGTCCCCGTCGTTCTCTTCTCTGTCTGACGCCTCCAATCAGCGTCCTTGTGTCGCTCTGTTTCATTCAGGCAGGAGCAGAAAAACACGTTTAGAGGCACTAAAGGAATCAGCTTGTCTGAGTAATTACCAAGTTTAGTTCAGAGCTACGCAGAAAACAACATTCTGGTGTCAATTCATTCTCTTTTTTAAAGAATTAGAGCTGCATTCATTTTCACACTGACAGTTGTGAGACTCCGGAGTTTTAGTGTCATTTTGGTAGCATGACATGATGAAGATGATTTCAGCTTCAGGTTCATCTGTTTTAATGACACATTAACAGTCACCAGCTTTCAAACGTCTCATGATATTGAAGGAACATGAAACATTTCTATGAGAGACAACTAAATGAATCCTTAACATGTGGAGGTCACTTCCTGTGTGATTTTGGGTTGAGAATTCACCAGAAGTGACAGCGAGGACGCTTCTTTTGTGTGCATGGAGCCGCCAAACCTCCATTTTGTGGTTTAAAATGATACAGACGATGTGAAGTGACCATCTCTTTCAGCCCTGACGGACATCAAGCTCTGGGCGATCGACCGTCAGGGTTTCCAGACCATCATGATGAGGACCGGCCTCATCAAGCACTCCCAGTACACCGACTTCCTCCGCAGGTACGGCCCCTTCACACCTTCAGCTCTCCGCTGTTTTTAGAGCTCTCACCGCCTCAGGATGACTCACGTCTCTCTCCACCTCTCCCAGCGTTCCCTCTTTTCAGTCGCTACCTGAGGACGTCCTCAGTAAACTGGCTGATGTTTTGGAGGAGGTGATGATATCCTAACATTCGCTCTCTGGCCTGTTTCTGCCATCTGTCGCTCCATCTGACAAACACAAATGTTCAGAAACGTTGTGTTCTGCAAAGCGATATGCTGCGTCTGCATGATTCAAACTGATCTCTGCTCTCCCTCAGACTCATTACACCGACGGTGATTACATTATCCGTCAGGGAGCCACCGGAGACACATTCTTCATCATCAGCGAAGGACAGGTGAGGAATGATGACAACAGGTTAATGAAAGATTTATCAGGAAGTATAAAGAGCAGAACAATCAACAGGGAGGGAAAGAGACAAAAAGTTGGAGCGTGACCTTAAAGGTCGCTGGTTGTTTTTCATGTTTCAACCCGTCAGATAAAAACCGACCGCCTTCGACTGCCACAATCAGTCGAAGCCACCGTGAACTTTGACTGCGGCTGATTGTGTCAATAAATTGTCTGGATCCAACAGGTGGAGCCGATAAATCCCATGATTCATCGGGAGCTGGCAGGGGAAATAATATTGACGTGAAAAACCACCAACAGTCTGAATTAATCAAACAGGATGGAGATCATTCAGCTCCTGAATTCAGAGATGATGGAGGATCAAAACAGATGAAATAAATCAAACAGAGCCAGATTTCCAGCTTGTGAATAATTAAATCCTTCAAACACGGAACGGCCAGCGTGGACGGATCTTCCTGAACGTCTAACGCTCTGAATCTTGTGCTGCTAGAAAATGAAATCCAGCAGATGAACAGATTCAAACAGACTTGGTGAGAAAGGCGGTTGTGTTATTGTGTTGTTCTTTGTGTGTGTTGTCAGAGCCAATTGGGAGTCAACAACAGGAAGAGTGTTGGCTTGTTGCTGCAGAATATGACCAGCCAAAACACGACGGATAATAATTCACCGATTCTCGGAAAACCAAACTGAGGAACTAAAACGTGCTAATTAAAATAATAATTTCCTGTCTCTGCGGAGAATCCCAGACAGTTTAATTCGTTATTAGGAGGAGGGGTTATCGTCTGGTTTTATTTTTAGCTGAAGATTGTGATCTGTGTTCTCTGCAGGTGAAAGTCTCTCAGCAGAACGCAGCCAGCGACAAGCAGGTGAAGACGCTGACTAAAGGGGATTGGTTCGGAGAGCAGGCGCTGAAAGGGTGAGTCTGACGTCACGCTTACACTTCCTGATCAGGGTCCACCAGAGTCCACCAGAGTCCACCAGAGTCCGTCTGAGTCCACCAGAGTCTGTCTGAGTCCACCAGAGTCCACCAGAGTACACCAGAGTCCATCTGAGTCCACCAGAGTCCGCCTGAGTCCACCAGAGTCCACCAGAGTCCGTCTGAGTCCGTCTGAGTCCACCAGAGTCCACCAGAGTCCACCAGAGTCTGTCTGAGTCCACCAGAGTCCACCAGAGTCTGTCTGAGTCCACCAGAATCCACCAGAGTCCGTCTGAGTCCATCTGAGTCCATCTGAGTCCATCTGAGTCCACCAGAGTCCACCAGAGTCCGTCTGAGTCCACCAGAGTCCACCAGAGTCCACCAGAGTCCGTCTGAGTCCACCAGAGTCCATCTGAGTCCACCAGAGTCCATCTGAGTCCATCTGAGTCCATCTGAGTCCACCAGAGTCCATGTGAATTCACCAGAGTCCACCAGAGTCCATGTGAATCCACCAGAGTCCATCTGAGTCCACCAGAATCCATCTGAGTCCACCAGAGTCCACCAGAGTCCGTCTGAGTCCGTCTGAGTCCACCAGAGTCCACCAGAGTCCACCAGAGTCTGTCTGAGTCCACCAGAGTCCACCAGAGTCCACCAGAGTCCACCAGAGTCTGTCTGAGTCCACCAGAGTCCACCAGAGTCCGTCTGAGTCCATCTGAGTCCATCTGAGTCCATCTGAGTCCACCAGAGTCCACCAGAGTCCGTCTGAGTCCACCAGAGTCCACCAGAGTCCACCAGAGTCCATCTGAGTCCACCAGAGTCCATCTGAGTCCATCTGAGTCCATCTGAGTCCACCAGAGTCCATGTGAATTCACCAGAGTCCACCAGAGTCCATGTGAATCCACCAGAGTCCATCTGAGTCCACCTGAATCCACCAGAGTCCACCAGAATCCACCACAGTGACTTTGACTGGCCAAACTCATTTTATAATCAACTAACCTTTTCAGTTACTTATTCAGAAAAATATCTTTAGCTTGAATTTAAATATTTGAATCTGCTCCATAATACATCAAATTACATAAAAAAATAACTTCAGAAAACCAAATAAAACAATGAAGTGAACAGCTATAATGAGAAATGTTGCTGTTGTGAAACTGTGATGATCTTAAACTTCACCTTCTTCCGGATGATTCATGAAGTCATCGCTGATTTTACCTTCAGGGGTTTTCAGCTTCATCGCACCTTCTCTGACAAGAAAATCACTCATTTGGTGTTTGTGGGATTTTATGTGTCGAGTTTAAATTAGAACTGCACGATTAATCCAAATGTACACAGATAGATTCATATTTCACTCATTGCACTCTGATCTGGACATTTACCCTGAGAAATCTTTTTAATGTTGTTTCCTGAGTACTTGTGTAGTTCGTAAGAGCATCTGTAACACAACAGCAACACAAACCTGTGTGTCTCTTCAGGGAGGACGTTCGAACAGCCAGCGTCACAGCGGCGGGAGACGTCACGTGTCTGGTCATCGATAGAGAGTGAATGTTTCTCTTTGTCAACCAGAAATATCAGATTCTGTGAGCCGGCTTTTGTTCGGACACTTTTGTGTTTGACTCTCAGGTCCTTCAAACAGCTGATTGGAGGACTGGAGGACGTCAACAACAAGCAGCACGACAGCGACGAGGTCAAAGCCAAGTGAGTCCAGAGACGAGGACAAAAACCTTGGAACCTTTTCAGGCCAAACACCGACTGTTTGAATTTACAAACGTTCTCATCTTCGTCTCTGCAGGCTGCAGGCCGAGGCAGATTTCTTCTCTCAGGTCTCCCTCAGTGATTTCAACATCATCTGCACTCTGGGGATGGGCGGCTTCAGCCGCGTGGAGCTGGTGGGTCCATCAGTGTGACACCACGACCACCTGATCCGGATCCTGGCTGAGCCGTCAGTGGTCACAATGTTTCGTCTGTGTGTTTTCGGGTCTTCAGGTCCAGCTGAAGAACGATCCCAATCGATCGTTCGCCCTGAAAGTGCTGAAGAAACGTCACATCCTGGACACGAGCCAGCAGGGCCACATCCTGTCGGAGCGCTGCATCATGATGGAGGCTCACAGTCCGTTCATCATCAGGTCAGATCCAGACTCAGCCGTTTCCTTCTTTTCCTGAGTAAAGCAGAACAACCTGATGGAGCACGTGTTGCACATTCAGGTTGTACCGGACCTTCAGAGACTCCAAGTATCTGTACATGCTGCTGGAGGCCTGCCTGGGAGGAGAGCTGTGGACTCTGCTGAGGGACAGGTGAGGGGACACGTTCAGCTGTTATGGACGTCTCCTGAGGCACGACGGTCAGCGTCTGATTTGTTTCAGGGGTTCGTTTGATGACGGCACCACTCGGTTCTACACGGGCTGTGTCGTCGAGGCTCTGGCTTTCCTGCACTCCAGAGGAATCATCTACAGGGACCTGAAACCCGAGAACATCATTCTGGACCCCAGAGGATACGCCAAGCTGGTGTTGACCGTGTTTCTGGACACGTCCAAAAATGCCAGGTGGCTGTTTCACACAGAGAGTCTTCAGTGTCTTTTTCTGTCCCACAGGTGGACTTTGGCTTCGCGAAGAAGGTGGGTCTTGGTAAGAAGACGTGGACGTTTTGTGGGACTCCTGAGTACGTGGCCCCCGAGATCATCCTGAACAAAGGCCACGACAGCTCAGCCGACTGCTGGTCTCTGGGGATCCTGGTCTTTGAGCTGCTCAGTGGAAGGTACAGCAGCAAATCCGTCTGACAGGAAGTTCACAAGTTCGTCCCCCCAAAACCTCAAAGAGAGGCTTCAGTCCCTCCCATAATATAATGTTGGAGATTATAAGATTATAAGATATGAGTTGGAGACATGTTGGAGAGAAAAAGAGGACACGGTTGTCAGCTGCTTATGAAGGATCCTTAAAGTGGGACAGTTTAGCGCCTGAATTGGGACAGTTAATTTAGAACACCCCCCCAGGAGAGTCTGAAATTCCCAGCTCAGACTAAGAAGATGGATGGAGCTCTGTGGTGGAAATCCTTCCGTCTGATTTGATCCTTTTTCATTTCTGGAATCAGGAACTGAATTTCTTTTGTCCTGGTGGATTCATTGAGGCAGTTAAAGGTTTTGTCTCTGTCTCCAGTCCTCCATTTTCCGGCTCTGATCCGATGAAAACCTACAACATCATCCTGAGAGGCATCGACATGATTGAGTTTCCGAAGAAGATCACAAAGAGCGCTGCGAATCTCATCAAGCGGCTCTGCAGGTTGGCAGTCCGTCCTTGTGAGATGTTTCTCTTGTTTAGTTTTTTTTGTGGCAGCGTTGTTGATCAGTGTGTGTTGATGTTTCAGGGACAACCCTTCAGAGCGGCTGGGGAATCAGAAAAACGGCGTGAAGGACATTCAGAAACACAAGTGAGTCATTCTTTCACTCTGAGATCTTCACGTCTGTGGAGCTGAGCTCGTTGTCATGGCAACATGACTTTTTGCTTCAGGTGGTTTGAAGGCTTCAACTGGGACGGCCTCCGCCAGGGAACCATAAACCCGCCCTTCACGCCGGCGGTGAGTCTCCATCAGCGTCTTCTAAAACAGAGAAACCTTTCTCTCATCTTCCGTCTGTCTCCATCAGGTGGACGGGCCGCTGGACAGCAGCAACTTCGACTATTTCCCAGAAGACACCGAGGACCCGCCTCCTGACGAAGAGTCCGGCTGGGACCTGGAGTTTTAACAGGACAGGAGAGACCGGATCAGAACCGGACAGGAACCTGATGCTGTGAATTGTGTTCCTGCTGTACATTTGTGACTTTGTCACTTTTCCGTCTGTCCCGTCGTCATCACTACGACCAATAGGTGTCGCCTAGCAACAGAACCTGGCAATGATGTCATAGTGATGTCGTTTCACTGTCGTCACCCTCTCATGTTAAACTGATCTGTAAAAACACAATCAGTGAGTGTAAAATAAGCTTTTGTTGTGCATTTTGTGTGTTGATGGACCTCCTGTGTGGTTTGTGTGTTTGTGTGGTGTTTTGCAGTAACGGGTCCTGGCTTCAGGTTCTGGTTCTGGTTCTGGTCTTGGACTCTGGTTGGACTGTGATCAGGGAATTGATTTAACTTTTGGTCAAATGAATGAAATCTGCCGTGTTTACAGAACAAATAAAGTTTTTTTGACGGTCGGTGTAACTGGACCTCTGCTGCTTTAACGAGCCTGAGGTGAGATGATAATTCTTCCCACATGGTGTTTTCGGGCTGGGGGGGCTCTGGCTGCAGGGGGAGGTCATGAAAACCAAAGTGTGAGAGGGGGGAGATGTTTATCAGCGCCTGTTGACCTCGGGGCTTAGTGAAGTCATCAAGGTTCAGCGCTTCCTGTGGTGAAAAAGGCCGTGATGGAAACACCAACGCCTCCTCTAACGACTCTCCCACAGTTCACAGAGATAAGACACACACACAGTTTCCACCTCGACAACACCGACACACACACACACACACACACACAAAACAGTTACTCTGCTCCTGAAAGTTTCACAAAAACTGCTCAAATAAATGTTTCTGTAGTCATCGACAAGCTGCACTGATAATACCTGAAAAATGTCTATTCACAACAGAATGATTTCATAAATATAATACATCTAAAATATGAAGATAATAATGGGATCTTTTGGTAACACCCTCAGAATATAAATGCTTAATAAGGTTTCATACTGTAGCTGTAAACACAGTGACAAATCTGATCATTAGTTATCACATATAATGTTTAAATGTTTTCATATGTAATATTCCAGCAGTTTTTCCATATTTGTTTTAAATCATGATTTTCTTATTAATATATTTTCATAAACATCAAGCGTGCAGAAGTGATTTGGCTGAAAAGTCCATAGAACCAATAAAAGACTCCCATCGAAGTGAATGAGGGACCATTTCCAGCAGATGGAGAGACCAGGACCAAAGATCTGCATCATCTGAATCTTTTTTCCGAGGAACGGACGGTTCAGAGCGAACAAACTGCTGGTTCGGATACATTTACACTGAAATCTGAAAAAGTTAAGCTGAGTTCACTTCTGGACCGAGGAGGGGAGAGGATCCAGACCTTTAGCAGATTTTATATGTCACAACAACAAAGTTCACGTATTAAACAACCAGTGTTGTGTTGTTGTGTTGTTGTTTCCAACAGTTTCCCACACAGACGTTGACCCCTGAACGCCTCACAGGTTTAATTTCAAACTGTTCAAACCACAAATGATTAAAATGTTCCAATTAAACAACATCTGAGCAAAGTCCTCAAACTGAAAACACATTTCCAAAGAACTCCTCGCTGAAGAGTGTCGTGATGATGATGATTCATGGGGGACCAGATTTATTTCAGGAAATACTCCTGAATAACAGAACAAGTTGTGTATACTTTGGTTTTACTGTGAGCTTCTGGATTGGTTGCACAGGGACCGCTGATCTGCGGCCCCTCAGGTGAAGATCTCAGGGACCTTTAATCTGACCCCTGATCCCTGATCAGGTCTTTAACCTCCACTGAACCAGGACGTGACCAGAATCACAAAAAGTTTCCTCCCGATGTGATATTTTTAGAAAGTGACAAGTTAGCAGAGATAACGCAACAACACAACAACACAACCACACACACTCTCAGCTCAGTTATGAGCTTTAATAAAGCTGTTTTATGGATGCGGCCCATTTTATGTGATTGTTTTTGTGTTAAGTTGTGTTTTTGATTATGGCTGAATGCATGAACGTGATTTGGGGCTTGAACAGACAAATTTAAAGTCTAATTTTGTCTGATGAGGTCACAGCTGCTCGGAAACCGTCCAATCAGGTCTGCGGGTTAATTACACCATGAAAAAACAATTAGCCCCGCCTCCCGAGCTCTGATTGGTTCGTCCCAACCAGGCTGCTATAAATCCCAACTGTGGAGTCTGTGGCGGGACAGACAGGATCAGGAGGAAGAGCCTTCATCTTCATCATCCTCACCATCCTCCTCCAGCATGCTGCCCGGCTCCGCTCAGCTCCTCCTGCCGCTCCTGCTGCTCCTCAGCTCGGCCTCCTGCTTCCAGCTGCTGCCGGAGGAGGCCGCTCCTCGGCGGGCCCGCTTCTCCGCCAACAGCCCGAGTGAGTCTCCGCTTGTTGTTGGTTTTGATTTTAGGATTTACTTCAGCTTCTGTTTCTGTTCAGTTGTCACTAAACACCGTTGTGTGTCTGTCTGTGTGTGCAGCTGATGTGGCCAGATGTTTGAATGGAGCTGTGGCCGTCGGATGTGGATTCTTCTCCTGTCTGGAAAACTCCACCTGTGACACCGACGGGATGCACGAGATCTGTGAGCTGTTCCTGCACACAGCAGCCACCTTCAACACAGAGGTCTGTCTGTCTGACTGTCTGTCTGACTGTCTGTCTGTCTGACTGTCTGTCTGTCTGTCTGACTGTCTGTCTGACTGTCTGTCTGTCTGACTGTCTGTCTGACTGTCTGTCTGACTGTCTGTCTGTCTGACTGTCTGTCTGACTGTCTGTCTGACTGTCTGTCTGTCTGTCTGACTGTCTGTCTGACTGTCTGTCTGACTGTCTGACTCTGTCTGTCTGACTGTCTGACTGTCTGTCTGACTGTCTGTCTGACTGTCTGACTGTCTGTCTGACTGTCTGTCTGTCTGACTGTCTGTCTGACTGACTGTCTGTCTGTCTGTCTATCTGTCTGTCTGTCTGACTGTCTGTCTGACTGTCTGTCTGACTGTCTGTCTATCTGTCTGACTGTCTGTCTGACTGTCTGTCTGTCTATCTGTCTGACTGTCTGTCTGACTGTCTGTCTGTCTATCTGTCTGACTGTCTGTCTGTCTGTCTGTCTGACTGTCTGTCTGACTGTCTGTCTGTCTGACTGTCTGTCTGTCTGTCTGACTGTCTGACTGACTGTCTGACTGTCTGTCTGACTGTCTGTCTGTCTGACTGTCTGACTGTCTGTCTGACTGTCTGTCTGTCTGACTGACTGTCTGACTGTCTGTCTGTCTGTCTGACTGTCTGTCTGACTGTCTGACTGTCTGTCTGTCTGACTGTCTGACTGTCTGTCTGTCTGTCTGTCTGTCTGACTGTCTGACTGTCTATCTGTCTGACTGTCTATCTGTCTGACTGTCTGTCTGTCTGACTGTCTGTCTGTCTGACTGTCTGACTGTCTGTCTGACTGTCTGACTGTCTGACTGTCTGACTGTCTGTCTGTCTGTCTGACTGTCTGTCTGTCTGTCTGACTGTCTGTCTGACTGTCTGTCTGACTGTCTATCTGTCTGACTGTCTGACTGTCTATCTGTCTATCTGTCTGACTGTCTGTCTGACTGTCTGACTGTCTATCTGTCTGACTGTCTGTCTGTCTGACTGTCTATCTGTCTGACTGTCTATCTGTCTGACTGTCTGTCTGTCTGACTGTCTGTCTGACTGTCTGTCTATCTGTCTGACTGTCTGACTGTCTATCTGTCTGACTGTCTGACTGTCTATCTGTCTGTCTGACTGTCTGTCTGACTGTCTGTCTGTCTGACTGTCTGTCTGTCTGTCTGACTGTCTGTCTGACTCTGTCTGACTGTTTGACTGTCTGTCTGACTGTCTGTCTGCCTGACTGACTGACTGTTTCTCTGTCTGACTGCTCCCACCTGACTGTCTTGCTCCCACCTGTCTGTCTGTCTCAGGGTAAGACCTTTGTGAAGAAGAGTCTTCACTGCATCTCTCAGGGAATTTCATCGAAGGTTTTTCAGACGATCCGTCGCTGTAACATCTTCCAGAGGATGATCGCTGAGGTCAGTGAACTCACCAGCTCGTCTCTGTCCCCGTCTCCCATCTCTGTCTCCTGTCTCCCGTCTCCCACCCCTCACAGTGTCTTTTCCCTTTTTCGTCTTTAAACAGGTTCAGGAGGAATGTTACACCAGCCTGGACATCTGCACCGTCGCTCGTACCAACCCAGACGCCATCGGTGAGGTGGTGCAGGTGCCGACTCACTTCCCCAACAGGTGAGGGTGGATTTTTTTTTTCTGGTATCAGCTCCTTCTGAAAGAACCACCCCTTAATCCATCTCCTGTGCTAGCCCCGCCCCTAACCCCTCCCCTTTCCCTCTAAATGAACACCATGTTGTATTTCAGACTGAGACCAGAAACTCATCAGGGAGGAGGAGGGACATTTTCCCATAGACTTCAACACATTCTGACTGCTTTCTGCAGCAGACTCACCTGACTGTGTTTTGCAGATACTACAGCACTCTGCTGCAGACCCTGCAGGCGTGTGACGAGCAGACGGTGGCGGCGGTGAGGGCCGGCCTCATCGCCAGGTTGGGCCCCGACATGGAGACCTTCCTCCAGCTGGTCCAGAACAAACCCTGCGCCGCCGGCTCCGGCTCCGCTGCTTACAACAACCCGTCCAGCTGGAGGAACACGCCGGTGTTCAACATCCAGCCCGGCTTCAGAGGCCGGGACCCCACCCACCTCTTCGCCAGGAGGTCCGTGGATGACAGCGAGGGCGGAGCTAAAGCTGAGAAATAGACGACAAACTTACTCACACAATCGCGCACATTACCATGCAATTATATCTTACTATGATTACCTTTAGACGGTGATTTGGGAATTAATGATCATTTTTTGTGTCGGTGTTAATATTTGGTTGATTTGTTCAGAGACAGACTTCAGTGAAAACCGCATATTTATTTTCTTAAAGAAGTTAATTTATGAAGCTGACGTGCTGTTGTATTTAATGTAGTTGAAGCAGGAAGAGGCCGTGGAGGTCGGGGGTGGCCACGCTGGTCGTGGGGCCCCCTGTGACTCCTCTGAGGGGCCGTGAGGTTCACATTGTTGTGTGACGGTGAAACAAACTCTGCTCTTTGTGTTAGAAATAAAACACGCGACATGATTCAGTTTGGCTCATGTGATTCTTTGCTGCTCAGTCGGGTGTCGGTTCATTTACTCATTTGTTTCCTGTTTTTTCATTTTACTTCACTTTGCAAAGTCTGATTTTAAGTAGAACGTGTTGATGAATAGTAGCTTCATGGATGAAAGTAGATCTGAAGCTGGAGTGAAATCAGAAGAATGATCTTGAATCAGTTCTGAAGCAAAGTGTCATTCTAAACGTCAGCTCTCACCTGTTTAAACCCAGAGAGGCCACATGGGGGCAGCACAGGTCATCATTCCCATGATGCTCAGTGATCGATCCATCACAAACACTCTGACTCAATCCGCCTCAGTATGAGCACGACTTCCTCTTCTTTTTCTGATAAAACAGAACTTTTGTTAAACTTCCTCAAATTAAACAGCTCACAAAGGCTGTAACTCACCTGAGTGACTGATGACGTCATCAGTGCAGGTGAGTGGTGTGACCTCTGACCCCGACTGTTCATCACCCCATCGCTCCGTCCTGTTTGTTCAGGCTTGTTGGAGGCGTTAAGTGACGCCAGGATGGTTCACACCCCACTTGGCCATCTGTCCACCAGGTAAAAAGCTCCTCAGCTCACTGTCACAGCCCATTAACCTCCATCAGCCCCCCCACCAAACATCCTGCAGAGGGGGGGTCCGGCTCAGCGGGAGCTCGGAGCGCCGTGTTGGTCGACACCAGAACAGACGTGGTGTTAACAGCCTCATTTCCAGGAATCGGAGCTGCTAATCAGCTGCTCTGACAGAAAAGGCTCAGTGTCCTGATGTGTACTTTTAAAACGGTTTCTTCGTGTAGTATTACAGCTAATCGGAGGGTCAGTCTGCTCCCCTCATTGTTGGGAGACTTTAAATGTATATTAAAATGCATATTTTCTATTCTTTTTAAAGGCCCAGACCTTCAACATGTGCCTTCAGAGCGAAGGTACTGCTGGTTCAGATCTGAGAAGTTCGCTGTCCTTCATGAAGGAGAATCTTTGTCTGGAAGTGATTCAGGTTTTCAGGGAAGTCGGCTCACTGCAGAAAACAGGAAAGAGAAGAGAGGTCGCCAGAGGCTGCGTGAACTCATCCAATTTGGTACGAAGCTGTAACACAATATAGCACACAACATTGTGTTTGTACTGTCAGCCAGGAGCTACAGAGGGAATAACACGTCACACATTGATCCTGTCGTATGTTAAACGTCAGACTTCCTTCACAGTCAAGTCCAAAGAAGTTTGATGGTCCACATTCTGTGATATTTAACATAAGAAGCTCCGCCGCCGGAGAACGATGAAGGTTAATGGTTGGTCGGTCTGATGACCATGAAGGGCGGCTCGATGTGCGCCATCTTTCAGGGGCGCCTCTGATGGCTTCCTCTGGTTGTTGGAAAACAGATGAGTTATATCAGATTCCACCGCCTTAAGGACGGAAATTAGCTCCAGAGGCCCAAACGAGGCTGTAAACATGTTTATTTCTGCCGGTCTGCGGAGGACCTGCAGGTTTTAGCCTCCTGGATCAGTCTGGTATCAACATGGACGTACAGATTTAATCAACTTCACAAAATGTCAGTGAGAACTCAGGAGCATTTTAATTGTGTTAATCAGTTATTATACACATTCACCAGGAAGCATGTTGTGTAACTGGACGCTAAGTGCAATGTTAACGTGGACCATCATCTTTGGCAACACAAACTTACTGATGCAACAATCGTATCAACATAAAGGGAAGAATAAATGACTGTAAAATACAATAAATGAGGGTCCACAGAGATCTCAGAGGAGGGAACGATCTACTGTGCATTTTATTCATTCAGGTAGTCTTCGGATCTTTTTCTTCCTTTAAATCTCAGTTCGGTCGTCCATTTATCACAAACTATTATTTACAGTATCAACACTGAGGACATAACTGTCATGAACGTGAAGCCCCCTCGGCCCGTCTGTCGGGGGGGGCAGTCTTTCCTCCCTGTGTGAACCTGTCGGTGTGCGAGCTGCTTCCTTTTGTCACACAGTCCAGCACAGTCCAGCTGTTCTTCACATCAGGCTGCCGTGATAAATGATGACGCTGCTCATCTGAGCTCCTCCGCCCAGCGTCCTCTGGGACTTCTGCCACCGCTGTCCTGTGCAGCAGCGGAAACGGGATAAAGGTGAAGCTGGAGAGAAAACGTTCCCAGGACGCTTATGTGGAGTAACAGGAAGCGGAGGAGGCGACCGGAGAGTACTGGACCAGAGGAACAGCCAGGTCCAGGTACTCCTGAGGAGGGTCAGAGTCAGACGTTCATGGCTGACACAGCAAACTGAAACACAGTGAGGTGTTCCTAATAAAGTGGGCAGCCGGTTATTGATAATCCATCACTGCTCACCTGATTGGCCATGAGAGAAAGTGTTCGGTCTAAATCTTCCACCAGCTGCTGGAAGGTCGGCCTGCGTGACGGGACGGCGTGCCAACAGTCCCTCATCATCAGGTACCTGAAGTCACAAGGCAGCGTTACACAGGGGGCGGGGCTTCATGCTGCCGGCTTTGTGTGGCTTGTGTACTCACAACTCCTGAGTGCAGGCGGACGGTTTCTCCATGCGGTGTCCCTCCTTCAGCAGCTTGAAGAGCTCCTCCACAGGGACCCCGGGGTAAGGAGACCCCCCCAGGGTGAAGATTTCCCACAGCAAGACCCCGAATGACCACCTGCAGCACCGAAACGTTACACAAACCCATTAACGTTGTGTCTTTTTGTGTCCCGTCACCTGTGACATCAGAAACTCACACGTCACTTTGGTGAGTGTAGATTCGGTCGAACAAAGCTTCTGGAGCCATCCACTTCACCGGCAGGCGGCCCTGAAACGCATCAACACGTCAGTCAAACAGGCCTGTTGGCGGCGTTGTGTTCGTGCTGTGTGTCGCCTCGTTGTCTTACGTTAGTGGTTTTCTTGTAGTAGTCAATGTGGTGGATGTCTCGAGCCAGACCAAAGTCCGCGATCTTCATCACGTTGTCTTCTGTGACCAGCACGTTTCTGGCTGCAAGGTCTCTGTGGATACACTGAGCACCAGGGGAGAGACGAGATCGGCGGATTAACTAACCGTCAATCGCACAACAGCCCCGCCCCCTAATCAATCCCCTGATGGTCTTAATGCTGGATGAGTGTTTCCTAATTTCCTTATCAAGTCTTCCATTTTCACTTCTTATCCGCTGAAGAGAATGAATCTCTTTTCTGGTCGATCATCAGACTGACCTTTTTCGAAGCGAGGTACGCCATCCCTCGGGCCACCTGGTACGCCGCAGAAACCAGCTCCCGGATCTCTAAACTGCCCAGCGACGACCGCCTTGACCCGCTCCAGTACTCCAACCCCACCGGCCGCCGAGCTCGCAGGTACTCCCTGAGGTTCCCTTGCGAGGCGTATTCCACCACCACGTACAGAGGGCCTGAGGAGGGGAGGAGTCAGCTTTGACCTGAGCGCCACATCACCATGGACCAACCGCCGACACACTCACCGTCCTGCGTGCAGGCGCCCAGCAGATTGATGATGTTCTTGTGTTTGCCGATCATCTTCATCATTTCCATCTCGGAGATCAGGTCGGACAGGTCCTTCTCAGTGGCGTCCGCTGCAACCGGATCACACGACATCAACTTCCTGTTCAGGCTCAGCCAATTAAAGATCAGATATGGCCCCTCTCTCACCTTTCAGCATCTTCACGGCCACCTTGGTGAGACGTGTCGGCTTGTTCTTGTCGATCCCGATGGCCTCAGCCAGGACGACCTGACCGAAGCAGCCTTCGCCCAGAGGCTTCCCCAGAGTCAGCCTGAAGGAAGAGACACACACAGACACGGGGTCAGGGGTCAGTGTACACGGATCCACCCTCTGGTCAAATCACAGGACTTGGCTGTCGTACCGGTCTCGAGGCAGCTCCCAGACCGGGTCGTAGGGGAGCTCGTACTCCGACACGCCCACCAAGATGGTGGTGGCGGCACTGGAGAGACGAAACTGACGCATCAGACACATACCGGACTGCAGGGAGGACGAGGACTCCACGGACACCTGGAGAGGCGGGAGAGGAGGCCTGAAGGTGTCTGATCCACAGAGGGGGGCGGAGACCTGAGGGAGGGGGAGGGGCTTCAGGGGTTACCTGTCTCCTCAGGGGAATGCTCTTGGCTAATTTCTGGACGGCCGACTGGCTGCTGAAGTTGCTCTTCTTCGGCGAGCAGTAGAGTCTGCAGATGATGACCGTGACGGAGAGGATGATGATGATGAAAAAGCCCAGGCAGTAGATGAAGATTTCCAGGTACGTCTGGGAGGGCAGCGGGGAGGGGGGCAGCTCTGGGGGGAGAAGAGGAATCAGAGACGGTCAGGTCTCCACAGAACACAGAACAGTGTGTGACGGAGCGTCTGCACCCACCGTCCACCACCGTCAGCCACGCCGAGTGGTGCGACATGCCGATGGAGTTTCCCGCCAGGCAGGTGTACTCTCCTGCGTCGTCCAGAGAGACGTTCGTCAGCGTCAGGACCTCCATCTCCTTATCTGTGGTGTTCAAACCTGCAGTCTGAGGCACAGACGGACGACAGTTAATCACTCCTGCCCAGAGTCCAGCAGCTAGAATCTCTGCAGAGACTCGGTGAAAAACCTTCAGCTGATCCAAAGTCCTTCACTTAGACCACGTTTAATCCAGACCCTAAAGTCTGCTGCTGGTCTGGATCCAGGATCAGACCCTTCAAACTGTCCTCTTTATTGAGTTCTGCAGTTTGGTCTGACTCAGGTGAGTCGCCCCTCAGTGAATCAGTCCCAGTAAAAGATTTGGTTCTGTGCTGTTCCACAGATCCACAACTGGTTGAATGTCAAGTAAAAAAAAAAAAAGAAAAGAAAAAAGCATCAAAGGCCCAAACACAGACAACGAAGAAGAAGAGCACAGAATTCAAGCATCTCGTAAACAAACCGCGATTTAAATATTTAAATGTTTGATGAGGAAGGAAATGTTCCGCAGGAAAGGTTGCTGTTTGTACCTCCGGGTGTAAACAGAAGCTCCGTCTGTTTACAGGAAAACCGAACCTTTCATATGTAAGATGACGGAGCATTTTGATTGGAGCAGGGCTCTGGCGCCTGATTCTGACTTTCATGGTTTGGTTTGGACTCAATAAGTGATGAGATTCTGTTTTACATCTGATTGTGGAGGGAACGCAACGAGACGTGCGAAGCTCATGGCGGCTCGCCATACGGAACACTGCTCTGTCCGAACGTCTTTCATCACCAGTCCACAACGCTTCATAGATGTGGTTGGACTCCACTCTGTCAGAGAGAAATCAACCCGGCGCCACGCCAAACCACCAGGCTGAAGGTTTAACAAATACAATGAATCACAGCAGAGCTCCGTGTTGCTCTGTAGAAAAAAGTCCTTTAATTTAAATGTACTGCTCTGACTTTCAAAGCTCGATCCGGTCTAAAGGTGCACCTGCGTGTAGTCTCTGATTCTAAATCAGGTTCAGATTCTATATTAATCCAGTTAAACTCTCAACGGTCTCCGTCCTCAGAGAAACACTCCCAGTCTGGATTCAGAACCTGAACCTTAAAACCAGCTGTCAGGACTTCTGGGACGTTGTGATGTCACAATGATGTAGTCACCACCCACTTTCAGAACTTTCAGAACTTTCAGGATTCATGTTCTGCCATATTTTATAAAAAGAACTGGGATATGAACATCTAAGGAAATAAAAAATGGACTTAAATTCTTAGAAATCAGATTTTAAAATAAAAAGATTCATTTATTTACTATTTGTTCCCCCTGAGCCCACCTTGAGGACCAGGACGTAGCGGTGGCCGTCTGGTCCTTCTTTGCTGCCGTTGATGGTGATGTGTTTGAGCCACTGGATGTGAGGCTGCGGATCGCTGAACACCCGACACACAAACTCCACATTGCTGCCGACGACGGCGGTTTGGTTGGCAGGCAGACCGGCCTGCAGGATCGGCCTGTGAGGAGAACGTTCTGGAAAAGACGAGTTTGGAGAAATGAGATGAACAGAAACATATAAAACTCTCACTGAGGGAACATCCACAGGAAGGAAAATCAATGTAAAAAACAGATCTTTCTCTCTCCGTTTCAGCATCTGCTCATTTTTCTTGACAACAAACAACAAAGCAACAACCTCCGGAGGGTGCAAACCTTAAAACCCCTTTTTTAGTGTTGACGTGGAAGTTGCAGCAAAAAGTGCTGAATGAGACGATGACGCGGTCTTTCTGTCTCCTCTCACCTTCCTGAGCTCACGTGTCGGGCAACATGAAGCTTTTATGAGCTGCAATCAAATCTCTGTTTTCTATAAAGTCTCATTAAAGGTCTGCACAGTCTAAAGGTGGATCTCCATGTGGTCTTGGATTGTAAACCCGGTCCAGGTTCTACATCAACATGATGGATTTTACTTTTATCCTCAGATAAGAAACACCAGAGAAGTTAAAACACGGCCTTTTTATGGAATCACACCACAGTGACACTTCTCACCGACTACGTCCAGCAGGTAGGTGTGTTTGAGGCTGCCGTATTCGTTCTCCACCACACAGGTGTAGTTTCCTTTATCAGACGGAACCACCGACTCCATGATGAGGGTCCACATGTGGTCTCTGATCTGAAAGGATCCACGGAGACATTAAGCAGCTGACCGGTCCGCCGCTGTGCTCTCAGTAAATAAACACACACACCTTGAACCCTCCGATTCTTTGGTCCTTCCTGAACTCTTTCCCGTTCTTGTACCAGCGCAGAGACGGGACTGGGTTTCCTGTCGCTTGGCATCGGAACTTCACCGTCTTGCTGGCCGGGACGGCGTGGAGCTGCTTCTCCATCTTCTCCGGCATCACCCACTGAGGCGCCAGCGCTGACGAGGAGACGACAACATGATCACAACGGGTCAACACGACGACACACACAAACAGAAGTTGGACTTACGCTGCAGCTTCTCGTTGCTTGTTGACAGCTCGTTGGACAGTTTGTTTTCCTCTGAGGATGACTCATCGTCTTCTTCGTCTTCAGAGGATTTCACTGCGTCGCCTACAAAAGAAGTTTAAAAGCTGCTCAGAAAGCTGTGGAGGGCTTGTGTTTAAACAGCAGGTTTGAAAATCTCATAACTTCCTTGCAGCAGACAATAAGACGAGCTGGAGGACTAACCTCTGACCTCTGACCTCTGAGAGGCGGGGACTCTCTAAGGCCTCAGACAGGACTGCACCCAGACCACTTCAGAGACCTCCTCCCAACACCCCCGACTCTCCTGCTCACTGACTGTCAACATTAATGGACTCGCCCTGAACGACATCATAAATCAGACTGACTGAGACATCCAAACAACTAAACAAAACAATGAAACTGTGAGTTGTGTTGTGTCTTAGTCATTTCCCCTTCTGTGATTTGGACATCACACTGACTGAATATTTTTTTCATTTGTTAAACGAGTCAAAGATGAAGGAATTTAAAGTCAGAATTAAACCTGAACATTTTACAGTCGTCCTTCGAGCTTCAGGCAGCCATCATCAGCTTTTTTTCATTTCACAAGATAAATATGGACCAACAGAAATCAGTTTTAAAAAAGCTCACAAAATCTTCATTTGTCCAAAACTCCTTCTGACTTATTTATAGCTAACCCTCACCTATTGGTTTGTAAAGTGATCAGGTCTGAAGGACGGAGGACTCGCTGCACATCCTGGAGCACAAACAGCCAAAATAAAACAGACATAAACAGACTCTGTGGCGACGGAGAACAGAGTCTGTTCAACAGTTTATAAACCAAGCTGCGACTCTGAACCAGCACCAGGGAGCGACGGAAGCTGCAGCTGATCCAGACTAACAGAAAAACAAGAGTTTACGGGCTCAGAAACAACAAACTCACACTCAGCTGGAGTCCAGATGGTCGCAGCACAAAATACAAACACACACAGGCGGTAAATCCAGACGCACACAAACACACAGAGCCGGAGGAGAGGGAGGAGTGCCAGCGTTACCCGCAGAGTCTGAGCGGCCATAACGCTCACACACACTCAGACTGTTAGTGCGTCTGGACAGGATTCGCAGACCAGAACCGGCTCCATGAGAGCCAGGCCGGCTCCGCCATGAAAAATCACACTAACCAGTTTCAGATGCTGCAGAGCCAAAAACAGCCAAAACCTCCAAAAGTCACTTTCCCCTTAAAGAAATTCTCTCACTGGAAACTTTTATAAGCTCTTATTTAATAAAGATGAAAAAGAAAAAAAAAACCACAGAGCTGAGGTCACATGACTGAACCTCAACAACAGAACAACAAACAGCTGCCAACACGGAAACACTGAGGTCAGACAAACGGCATCGTCACTAAATATAATTCAGTACGTCTCAGAATGATTCAGTGATTAATAATCACTAGTCAACAAACACACAACACACAGATAAATCCACCTGACCCTGCAGGACTGGAGCTGTGGGATCTGGACCAAGCAGTCCTGGAAGTTGTGAGGTGGAGCCGAGTCAACACCTTGAACTGGTTGTTGTTCCACAAACCTCCTGAATGTTGTTCAGTGAGACAGGGAGCCTGATCCTGCTGGAGGACCTGGACCTGGTCTGGACCAGGTTTCGGTCAAAGTAGCATCCACATGAATGAAGGAGCCGAGGTGTCCAAAACATCCAACTGTCTCCACCAGCCGCTCTTCGTCCCATAAGGCATTCTGGTGCCGTAAACCTGATCCTCCAGACAAGTCTGGTCCAGTTCTGATGCTCACGTGTCCACTGTAGGAGGTTTTGGTGGTGGTCTGGGTCCAGATCTCTGTCTATCAGAACCAGCATGAACTTCTTCAGCTACACGGTCCAGCCGTCAGCTCCCGTCAGTGAACATCGACCATCATCTAATTTCCTGTTTCCTCGTCTGACTGGAACAATAAGATGATTCCCTTCCTGTCTGATCAATCGACCAATCAGGACATGCTGATATGCAGACCTGGAGTTTACATCACTGAGCCTGCCGGAGACATCTGTGAAGTGTGTTACCTGCGTCTGTGTCCTCTGTGGACGGTCTGGACTGGACCCCAGGAAGCTGAACCAGCAGCACCAGCAGGATGCAGGAGAGCAGCAGCAGGAAGCAGCGGCGGGAGGAACACATGGCGTCCTAATACATCAACGCACCGGGACGTCCAGAGCGGGAACACACTGCAGGACAGACACACACAGCAACAGTCGAGTCAGCGTTTTCCACAACAGCATTTTAAACCTGAACTTCAAAAAATAATAAAACTAAATCCACTGAACGATCTAAATGTGTTTAATTTCACACAAATAAAAAACATTTCGATTTGTTTTCCTTTTTATTTAACACGAACATCATAAATGTTATGTCTGCTCATGGGAAGCTGCACAAATAAAGTTTAGCATTATTATTTTTCTTTGATGCTGTCGAGCGTCTTTGAATGCGACACCAGAGCAAAACAAATATACAAAATCTGATGCTAACGCTACGCTAATGTTTACGTCCATGATCCAGCTGTTGATATTTGTGTCATTAATTCCTTTTTACATTTGGAAATCACCAGGGGCACGATGGGTGAGGACGAGGTGATGGTGTCCCATACACCGCTGACACCCCCAACCTTTGACCTGTGATGACTACACATGTGTCAGGTGTTAAACACAACATTGTGTTAATGAATCTCACACACACACAGCCTAAAACAAACAGACACCATTTGCTGCATGTGTCACCATCGATGTGTGAAATGTTCCCTCTCTGGTAAAAACATCATTCTGGTCTGACAACGATTATGTTTTCACACACAACAATCATTCATTCACTTCATCCGTTCATCTGCCAACAAGCTCATCAGTTCACTGTTTGACTGCAGATGTTGGAAAAATCACAAAAAAATCCCAAAAGTTTCCAGACATATTCAAACATCTCCTTCAGTTCCAGAAGCAGACGGAAAAACTAACTGAGACACCAAACAGACTGAAGCGAAGGAGAATAAGTTCTGGTCCTAAAGGTACCCCGAGTCCTGAAAGTCCTGAAGGCCCAACACACTGTGACAGACAAAAATCAGCTTCACTGCGTCGTCCGAGCCTCAGACAGGAAGTGACCTTCAGTTAGAGGAGAACCTGGACTGAAGGAGGACGCTCAACACTGATTGGCTGCTGAGTCCAGAGCATGTGTGTGTGTCTAAAATGAAATGGGCAGCGTGAGTTGTGTGGCTTTTAAAAAAACCACACACTCTCATCTTTTTCTTGTTATTCAGGCTCTTTGTGAGGCATTCTGGGAAATGTCTCCCTCCCACACAAACACACAAACATGTTCAGCTCACACTGTGACACTGACCAGACTCAGCTGATTGGACTGTCTACACACCAGACGGTGAGTGAAGAACTCTTTGAGGTCTCTGGTCTTTGACCTCAGTAAATGGATCAAAGATGGACAGAATCCAGATCCCAGACAGAAACGACGACTGAAATCACACAAAGTGTCCAACCGGAGACGTCGGACAGTCCTGAGGAGGACCAGCCCTGATCCAGCTGAGTGATTATGGTCCAACAGAGAAGCAAAGGGATCTGATTCAACCAAACAAGAGCCAGTTTAGAAACCGGTGAAGGTCCAGCTGTTATCACCAGAGCTCCAGAGATGTCGCTTTATGAAGCTCAACCCTTCAAAATAAAAGATTGGACCTTTAAAGAAAGAAAAGCTAAAGTGAGTTTATGTGGAGAAAATGATCTCCTGGTGTGGCCTGGTCCGAGGACTGGTGGTGTCAGACTCTGTTAGACTTCCATCACCTACACACCACATTCTGCAGCCGGCCGGCAGCTCGGATTGTTGTCATTCTAACACACCAACTGCTGACGTCCGACCTCAGCCTGAGCTGGGAAACAATCACAGAACAGGACGAGAGGAGAAGAAGAAGAAGAGCTGCAGGAGGAGGGAGACTCCCTGTGGACACACCACAGTGGAGACCTTCAGCCAACAGGAGCACATCAAGTCACAGCGACTGACTGAAGACGACTGAAGACGAGAAGGAAAGAAGCAGAGAAACCTGAAGTCCTTCATCTTCACACACACACTGAATGTTGTAATAACTGATCAGTATTAGCAGCTGATGTCTGATGGCCCTCTCATGGGATATTCTGCTGCACTGCAAACTTCATTTTCACTCTGTGAGATTGGACTGAATGAAAAAATAAATCCTTAAAATCAAATAAAAGAATTATGAAATTTACTGCAATTCACTATCTCATCACAACAAACCAAAATAAGCTTGAAAAAGCTGCTTTAACTTCTGTAAAGCGGACTGTGATCACTTCACCTTCCGTTTTGCCAAAAAGAAAGCTGAAATGAATTCATGATGAATATTTTTTCAGCAGAAATAAAATAAATTAAAACACCTTTGGTCGGTCAACAAAGTTTTGTGATCATTAAATTCACCATGGTCACTTTATTTTGCGATGATCCGTCTCTCTGTGAGAACATTCAGAACACAATAAGAATATTTCTGCTTTGAATTCGGCTCCTGGTGTTCACCAGCTGGTTTGAAAAGTAAATGAAGGCATGTGGTGGATTACACAAACAGACTGAACTGTACCGGGTCTGTGGGGTTAAATCCGAGGACGGCAGATCCAGATCCAGATCCTGGTCCTGGTCCGGGTGGAGGTTCCTACATGAGCCGGACTCATGAGCGTCTCCGGATCCGTGTGTTCCTCGGTCCCGGACTGAATGCAGACCTGGAGAGGAGTCTCCTCCCACCGGGTCCGGATCCAGGTCCCGGATTATGGCGCAGCCCACCGGCCGCACGCACGGGCCTCCCCGCGGGACCGCGCACCGTGCGTGTGCCCCGCCCCCTCTGCTTGACTGACAGGAACACAAAGACCTGATCCGGGATCAGCTGGATCTGGTCTGAGGCAGAATTACGACTGCGGTGTTTACAGATCACAGTTCAGAAGCTCAAACCTGATTTATTATTATTATTATTGCATTTTGCCTTAAAAACCAGTTTCAAGCCTTTTAGAGCAAAATCCAGGATCTTCAGATTTTTTCATCCTTTTTCCGTTTAAAGTTGCTCCTCATCTCCAGACATCTCCAAACCCAAAACTAACTAAACTCCAAAGAAAAGTTCCTCTGCTTTCTGTCTTTATCTGATCAGGAGTTCTGCTCAGAAATGATGAAAAATCAGCTCCAAATATCTGATTGTCTTTATTCTGTCAACACGATAAACTGAGAAACAAACAGGGCTGATCCAGAGACTCTGATTGGCTGTGACATCACCAACCAGAGCCAATAGGAGTGTCTGATGTAGAGACGTGACTCTGGACGTCAGTATCAAAGATGGAGTATGAGAACGGACGGATAAACACACAGAAGGAGGATTCGTTCTGATGCTGAGATATTAAAGTGGTGTCGTCACTGACCTGCAGGCGGCGCTGAAGGAAACAGGATCATCAGCAGGAGGGTTCAACCTGAAGGGAGCAAGAACACAACATGAGAAGTTAAAGATTGTTGTCTTTGTGTAACAAACTGTTTCTCAAAGTTTCTCTGAATAACTTTTGTGTGATTATAATCAGCTGTTTAGACTAAAGGACCACAGTTACATCAGCAGCACGCACACGCGCGCGCGCGCGCACACACACACACACACACACACACACACACACACACACACACACACACACACACACTGTGACTGTCCCACAGATGGATTCCTTTGTAGATTCATTGGCTGATTGGTATAATGTGTGTTTGAGAGTGTCAGGCTGTGAACAAAGCTCCTGAGTGTTTCTCTCTGGCTGTTTGTGAGTCCACAGCTGAGCACAGACAAACTATTGTGCGTTTCTTTTCTGTCAAACAGACATTTCTGCGTGGCTGATCTCTCGCTGCATCGCTGACATTTTTTATCCTCAACAGTGTGCGTTTCTATCACTCAGCTGAATATCTGACTTATTATTCTTCAGCAAACAGGACGACACAAAGAGAAACAATCAGGAAATAGAGAAGCTGCAGTCCATCTTCAGTCTTCGTCTTTCATTTTTAAGGAAACATAACTGTGACCACATGACATCTTATCCCAAAGGTCCAGACGGCCTAAAGTAGACCTGCATGCGATCTTTCAGTCTAAATCAGGTCCAGGTTCCGTATTGATACAGTCAAATCCACAAAGGTCTCAGTCCACAGTCTCCAAACCCGTCGTCAGGACTTCTGGGACTTCGTGATGTCATAACCAAACAGACCCCGCCCTCAGCCCTTCACACCTGGACCTGGAGCTGCTCTGCGGACTAACCAAGCTGTAGTCACCCAGGTGGAGGCGGATGAACATCTTCCAGTTCAAACCTGCAGCAGAATCACAGGAAAACTTTATGACTTGAGTTGGAAAAATGCCACATATAAAAATATTCTTCTGTTATCATAGAAACGGTAATGACTTTGGGAACATGTGGAACACATTAAGAAGCCAGAGAAAAAGAGCACCCTGAAAGGAAAATAAATGTTTGGGTTGGATTATTTACCACGGTTAATGTGCAGGAACGTTATTAAACCAACGTGTGGTGAAACACGCCACACGGTCAGGACCAAAACGGTCCCAGGATGTGGGTTTGATTCCTGCGGGTGAGGGGCAGCTGCTCTGCTGGAGCTTTTTACCGTCTGCGGTTCTGAAGAACTGAAACTTTAGAGCTGATGATGTTTGTGCACCTGCAACGGGACAAACCCGAGAACAGGAAGGAACTTTGTCCTTCAGGACTGATTAACGAAGAGCTGACAGTCAGACATGGACACATTAACTTTGGGGACCATCACAATAAGTAACTGTGTCGGTCAGGCACGGCCGAGAGTCAGAACTGACTGTTGGGCCCCCGAGAACCTGTGGACTGTAACACAGGATGTCAACAAGGCTGAAACTGGGTTTGAATCAGCATGTGGAGAACAGACAGAGCTGAATGGCCTCCAATGACCAGAAAAAGAATCCAGATTGTGTTGAAGTCTATGGGAAATGTCCCTCGTCCTCCTCAGTAAACATTTTCCTGATGAGTTTATGGTCTCAGTCTGAAATACAACATGATGTTGTTTTTTAAATGAAGCTCCATTTAGGGGAGGGGTTAGGGGGCGGGGCTACTGTGTGACTGACAGACTGAACCACCCAATCAGGAGGGAGTCCAGAGCGGGTCAGATGCCAGCAGTAAAATTTTAAACCTAAGGCTTCCACAGCAGCTCCGCCTCTTTTCACATTTTTAAAATCAGCTGAGAGTTAGGGGGCGGAGTCAGGCCCTGTCAAGGTGGTGATGGTTGTTTGGAGGTGACGTCACCTTGACAACAACAACAAGTTAAGAAATGAAAACTGAAGTAAATGTTTAAAAAAGTCCTGATAATCTTCTGGATGGAAGTCTGATGTTTTCAAAAGCCAGCAGAGCAACAATTCTGAATCTCCTCTTTTCCAGATGTCGGCTTTCACTGTACGCCTTGACCAATTGTTTCCATTCACAACGAAGCATCAAACTCAGAGACCAAAACACCAGTTTCTTTTACCACACAGTCTTAATGGCTGCTTGATAATTGGCTGTTTATAATAAACGGAGCCGACTGCCTTCAGCCTTTTTCCTTGGCTGCATGCAGTTTCCCATAAAACTAAATAATCCTATCAAGTGATACAACCACAGAACCTGCCAACACACACGCATGTTTGTAATGCGACCAGAGGGGGGACAGCTCAGACCAGGACGGGTTCAAGTCCGTGTCTGTGTGAGCAGAGTTATATTCAGTCATTACTGGACATTCCCTGAGAGAGCAGATGGCTCTGGGAGGCGCCGAGCCAAAGCCACAACATCCCCAGCCCCAGCCCAGCGCTAACTACTGACCCTGTTAAACCACACAGTCAGACCAGTCTGGACCCACCCAGACCTGGAGCCGGAGCCAAACCCAAGACTCTGGACGGACCAGGCCAGGCCAATAACAGTAAAAACAAAATAAAATAAATTTAAAAAACCAGCACATTCCTGGTCACCAAACTCGGCCTCAAGACTTTTAACTCCTGTGGCACTCAACGGGAAACGCAGGTGCTACTCTCATCAGCCAGCTCCCTTCACAGAGGAAGCAACTCAAAAAACAAAAAGCTGAAGAAAACAAACGGATTCAACACGGTTCTAAAGATTTGAGGAAAAATGTACTTGGAGGATACAGCTCCTGCCAAAGGTCAGAGGTCAGAACAGTCCCTGATCCGGTTCATCCCTGTCCTGGCCTCTGGCATGTCCAGCTCCACTTCAGTTGTGAAGCCCAAAAACCATTCATGCAAATAGATGCGACTTCGAAGGCCGAGCCACGTCTGAGCAGCTCCCAACGCCCCAGAACTGCGTCTCTGTGCTGGTCCGGTTCATCCCGAGGCCTCCTCAGCGTCACCGTGTCATTACACCACTGAACTGTGGCGTAATGACAGAGTTCATGTGGAGGGCTGGGCGGCCTGATAGTGCACTGTGATGCACACGCACGAGGACGATGGTGCGTATCAGTTCAGTGGAGAGTTTCATCCCCTCAGTGTGATAACAGTCTGTGTGGTCTTTTCCTGCACATGTGCCTGTAATGTTTGTGTGTTTGCGGGAGTTTGGTCCAAGAGCGTCCTCCCGAAGGTCAGCGAGGCTGTTGTGGAGCTGGTTGGAGGTTTTGGTGGTGACTGGGTGGGACACAGATACCGAGCCGCCACTAAATCTGTCTCAGCTGAACCGACCGAGCTTTTAAAGGAGAATTTAATCACTGGCACTTTGTTTCTACACTTATCTGAGAACTCTGCGATGTTTGATATTTGAATTAGCTTCGTGTTCGTATCTGTGGTGGCTCCTGAAAAGTTTCACAGTGAAAACAGGACGAGTCCTCCTGTTTCATATTTTCTCTTCAGTGAAACTTTGCTCCATTTTATGCAAATACAAGTTAATTTCACACACACACACAGTTGCAGCCTCCTCCCTCTATAAAATAACGAGAGAGAGTCTGAGACTGACGCACCGCAAACTCTGGAATGTGGAGTTTACATGGGCAGCTTTATTTGGCCTGAAGAAAATGTTCCCTCATCGAGCTCAGAAAGCCACATCCCTCACTCACTCACACACACACACACCCACCCACATAAAGACTATTGCCACAAAAACACCCACACACAGAGAAAATGTCCAAAATAAAAGATCCATCTGTTTAACATCTAATATTTCTGAGTCTGCAGGCCTAGTGACCCGTGACGTTAAAGCAGTTTGATGGAACGCTAACAGGATTGTTAAGCTGACTGCCGCCCTCTCAGGTCTGAGATCATGTGACCCAAGATTCACTGTCACATCTGTTCCAGTGACATCACGGCACTCAGAACTTCTGCCCAACAGTCAAATCATCTGTTTTATTCATATTTCTTATGATTCTATGCCAACAGTTTATATTAATAAAAATCATTTAGATTTTCCTTCAGCGACGATGCTTCGGTTTTATTTTTGTCTCTACTCAACTGAGCTTTGAGAAACAGTGAATTAAAGAGACAAATGTCCTGAAGAGTCTCTCTGGAGAACAACTTTCCACAATGTGGCCGCTGAGAATGGTTGTTTTACAGCTGACGTATTAACCAGTGAAGACATGACTGCAGAATGTTTGACTCGGTTTGTGATCACCTCCCACCTATTGAAGGCATGTGCCATCTTCACTGTCGAGTTTCAACTGATGGGCTGATCCAGACTGGATCAGGTCCAGTTCAACTTGGTCTCATCTTATAAACCACTGAAAATACAGCCAGCAAAATGTTTGTTGGTTTCTTTGGTTTCCAGCAGAACAACACAAACATCCCTCCGTCTGGATCCCAGCAGTATGGAGTGATCACACTCAGGCTGAGGTGTGCAGAAAGCAGCTACTTCAATAAACACTTCCAGCCCACGGTCACATAATTTATTCCTGCAGGATGAAACCAGGAGGTGAAGCAACACAACGCTGCCTGACGGGCCCACTGAAAATACACCCTTCAGTGTCCTCTAATGCTCCAGTGGAGCCTGGAGGTGTGTTGTGTTTGGCAGCTGCCAGGATGTTTTCTAGCAGCCACTCGGTTGATGAAATCTCGTGGAGAAAAGCTGCCAAATGTCACATGCAGCTTTTTCCTGAAAGCTGCACCATCATTATCCTGAATATGCAGCTGAGTAAATTGCTGTCTGGAGCGTTTGAGGGGAAGATGACTGTGCCAATCAGCTTCTTAAGCCCCAACCTTCCTGATATGAACCCTGGTGGTGTCACAAAACCTTTCCCTGCACCAAAAGATGTCACCGGGCAACAGAACCCAACTATGATGTCATAACCTAAGACTTTGTCTCTGGGGCCGTCCAGTGATGGACGGACTGGACCACCCAATCAGGATCCAGGGCGGGGGTCGGATCTGGTTCTTGATCTGCAGTCACAGTGACTGAAGCTGGAACAACTAACACGAAGAAGAAATCTGAGCTTCGGTAAAACACAACTCAGCCGCCAAGTTGCTGCAGCTTCTACAGTTTTAAAGTGAGATGAATAAATCCAAGTTTAAAGAGAGACAGCTGATCCAGCATCCAGTTTATGTTTATGATGCTGAACCTGAACATCAACACCACTGTGATTTTTGTTGTATCTGGAAATTTTAAGGATATTTGAGAATTTTATTTCTATTTCAATAGTTTTCTTGAACAGCTGGTCTGTAGTTTTTATATTTGTTGGGGATTTTTTTAGTAACGGATGAACACACATTTAGAGGTGTAATGAGTGTTTGTGGCAGCAGGACAGTGTGTGTGTGCGTGCGTGCGTCAACATAAACAACGTGTGTTTATGGTGATGAAGGTAGAAGATAAACAAGATAAATCAGGATTTGATAAACACATTTTTGTGATGACAGATTTTGTTTTCTGCAGAAGAGACTTACAGATCTCCCGCGGTCAGATTCATCCATCAGGTAGCAGCCCCTCGTCCTGCTGCTGATGGAAAACACCGTTGTGGGTTCAGAGCCAGACCTCCAGATCCGGACTGAGACTGGTCCTGACACCCAAACATCCCCAGGTCCAGTTATTTTCTGTCTGGATGGCCACGGGTCCAGTTTACATCTGTGGTTTATTCTTATACACACTTGGAATCTGAGTGTTGTGGCATAACAACCTGATGGAGGGAAATGAGGCTGTGGGGGCGGAGCTGCCTGATTGGTGGTTTGTGGTTACAAGAAGACACCATTTGGTCCAATCATAGTTCAATATACATCTGTAAACCACAGTCTGTTACGAAACAATGACTTCAGTCTTTAAGGCTACACTCAGAGACTTTTCACTTTAAAGAGGAAGGAGGAGAACATTCTGCCATGTTCTTCGTCCAATAACTCGTCCTGTTCTCCATCTTGACTGGGCGGGACAGTCTGTCATGTCCAGGCTTAAACACTGTTCTGAAACAGGAACTTGTTTGCTTGGTTTCCTGTTTTAGGGTCACGACCCCCCAGGACACCATCAAAAATGATCAGTGTTCAGATTGGATGATGTCACTGTGACGTTCTATCTGATGAGCCAATGATGTGATAAATACATGAGACAGCACCGCCCTCTGCTGGGGGGGCAACAACATCCTGCAGCCAAACACCTAGACAATGAAAATACTGCAAACCATCTGAACAAGACGCTGATGACGTCACACTGATCATCACCTACTTGACTCCCACGTATCTGTGCGTTCAGGGAAACAACAAAAGATTTAAGAAGAAACATTTATTAAACATCATGGTCATAAAACAATAAAACAGCAGAGAAGAAGAGAGACCGTTCAGGGTCTCACACACACACACACACACACACACATTCCACAGTCAGATTCCACATTTTCTTGTGTTAACTTTAAAAAAAATAAATAAATAAAAAAAAAAATCAGCTGAACGGATTCTCTGCATGAGGCTCCAACATGTGACTTCTGTTAAACAGTGCCGATATAATTCTCTCTCTAAACACATTAATGTGATTTTTTTTTTTATACTGGACAATGATACACTAATTAAGACGGCAGGCAGGAAGCAGCAGTTGTTCACTGTTGAAGGTCAAACACAGAAGCTCATTCGGACACCCAGACTCATTCTTACATGTGGAAGTCGGTTTCAAATCTGTTTCTGTCGTTGTCATATATGAGAAAATAAAACATAAGTTTACATTCAAAGTGAGATAAATCTCATCAGATTTTTTCACTGGAGGTTTTTCAGTCTGAAGCTGAAGAAGCATTTAATGTACATTTAATTTAAATCAAGCGCATTTAAACCAACGTCAGAAATGGTTGGAAAGTGTTTCAAAGGTTTATGAATATCACAAACCAAACTACATTCAACAGATTTGAGCTAAACACAAACGCATGTCGTTGTTGTGAAGTGACTCATCTAAAAATCAAGTTCATGTTTCTGTCTGACGCACAAACGCATGCTGACACTTGTTGCTGTTTGGTTAAGAGCAAAACACAAAGTTTGGCTTTTACTGTGGGGGAGGGGAAGCGGGGTGGGCTAACGGAGACAGAACAGGTCAATATGGCTGACTGACAAAGAGAAACATAAACACAAAATGATTCAAAAGGGAAAATGATCCATTTACTCACAGTTTGTCCTGTTTTAACTTGAATGAATCAGTTACTATTGAGACCAGTTTCTCTGGGGTGGGGGAATGAGGTGGGGTCTGTTGGGATTTAAAGCACCATGTGGAAGACTGTGGCGTTCTAACGGACACTCTGAGACATGTGCAGAGGAGTCAGCATTTCCTCAAAGATGGCCCCCTTCACGTTGGAGCCTCTCAGGTTGGCCTCCTGGAGATCACAGCCCGACAAGTCACAGTTCTGGGAAATGAAAAACACCTGAATGCATCACAGATCTCAGACCTGGGGGGCTGGGGAGGAATCCAAAGACCTGGACTCACTACAGTCAGACTGGACAGATCAGCGGATTGTGTTTAAGGAGGAAACAGGAGGAATAAGAGCTGTAAAAACTGATGGTTCCACATCAGTGTGTTTGACTGGGTTAACTGCTCTTAACTCACCGAAAACCTTTGTAGCTTTTTAGAAAAGTCACTGTATGATTTTTGCTTCATAAATTTGATTTGAGTTCACTGATCATCCTGCTGCATCAGTCTGTTGAACAGCAGATCAGTTCCTGCTGCAGGAGGTCTGCACGCTGAAGCTGAATAAAGCTCTGAATGTGTTTTTAAAGGTTTTCACTTGTTCCACGTTATTTGTCTGATGTGTTTCTGTGTGTGATCTCTCACCTCCAGGTCTGTCCCGGCCAGCGTTGCTCCTCTCAGGTTACAGTTCTTCAGTTTGGCGTTCTTCAGTGTGGCGACTCTCAGGTTGATGCCCGTCATCTGACTCCCCTCCATGTCCACCCCCTTCAGGTTTGCCCCTGAAACATTCACACGTCTTCTTCACTATGAACTTTATTTTGGCGGGTTTATCTGCAGAACAGAATCTGACTGGCCAACTCACCCTCCAGATTAGCTTTGATTCCAGCTGGATCCTCAAAGTTACAGCTTCTGAGTGAAGCTCCCTCAGCGTTGGTGCAGAGCATCTTCACTCCCTGGAGGTTGGCTCCCTGCAACACACACACACACACACACACACACACACACACACACACACAATACTTCCTGAAAGTGCTTCACAATAAAAGCATTAGATATTACAGGTTTATTAAACGTAAAGTGGCGCAGAAAAATTGAAAAAACTGACACAACATCCACAGACTGTTTATAAAAGTAAACCTGCTTTCTATCTAATGATCATCAAGGCGTTGAGCAGCCACCAATGCTAACCAAACACAAACACAACTCACATCCAGACACGCCATGGACAAGTCTGCCCTCTCCAGGTTGGCCCCACTCAGGTTGGTGTGGGTCAGGTTGGTTCCTCTAAGGTTGGCCATCTTGAAGTTGATGTAGCGCAGATCCAGACGAGAGAGATCTGCCCCAGTAAAGTTCAAACCCTGTGGGAGCACAGACACACAAATACACAACTATCTCAGGTTCAGAGCCGCTCTCACTGTGTTTACATCCATTTAAATCATCTGGAAAGGGAAACAAAAACACGTGTCTCCAGCTCAACCAAATATGGACCATTTGTCTACCTGACACCGCAGCTCTGACTTGGTGGTGGTGGCCAACAGGAATCTGATGAACTCCTTGCGGGTCAAAGGAGAATGATCATCAGGTGGCTGTGACGACTGAACAGGAGAGACACACACAACACACAGGTTAAACAGCTGTTGCTGAACATGTGTGTCATGTTCATTTTAGGGTTAATTCGACACTCACACACCTTGATGAGAGTCTCCAGTTGTTCAGCGAGCTGCTCAATCCCAAAGAAACGAGCCTCCTCCAGCACACCTGGGGGATGGGGGGGTTCGCAGGTTAGACAGCAGTCTGGATTCAGACATGTTAACGTGTTCAGAAGTGAATCTTTTCTACCCAACGGGTTGATTCCGTCGTTGATGATGAGCTGTCCGTGTCTCAGGTAGTTCAGGATGGGTTCGAAATAGTCTGGACTGCGATCTATCAGGTAGGCCCCCTGAGAGTCCTGCTTGTTGCCCCACACGTCTGGACGTAAAAATAAAATCAGACAGGAAGTTAAACAAAAAGCTGGCTCAGCTCAACAGGTAGAACGCTGCTTTTGATAACTTTCACCTTTCTCTCTGAACATGTGGGCCAGCATGCTCTCAGGCTCCTTACTGACCAGAGTGCTCCTGAAAAAAAAACACACCAACACAAACTTTGACACTCTGCTCCATCACACTGATGTCCTCACACACCCCTCAGTATAGATGACAGATGGATGGATAAATCGGAAGGGCCATCCTTACCTCGTCGTGGTGAAGCAGCGACCACCAACATTGAGTGTCAGCCAATCAGTGTGAGTCTGAGTCCTCTCAGGATCGCTGAGGTCATCCTGAAGATCTACACACACACACACACACACACAGTGTAATGTGGACATCACACACCTTACCTGCACAGGTGGAGCTGTCAGTTTGACTAAGTGAATGGGTTCTCACCTTCACATGGCTCTTCCTCTGATATGTACAGCACATCGTCGTCTCTGCAGAAACACACACAATATAATCACAATCACAGCACGACAAACTGAACCCACAACCACGATGCAGCACGTTTGTCTCGTCTTCACCTGATTAACGCGATGTCGTCGATCAGACCTCCGTTCCCGTTGAAGACACTGGAGGCTCTTATTCCCAGCTTGGAGCTGGCCACGGACAGCAGGTCCTCCAGGGACCCGTAGACGGCCACCACCTGCGGGCCGACACCGGGGACACACGGCGGTTAGCGGCCGTTAGCACGGCTCACATTAGCAGCTAGACCCATAGCTCCCTCTCTGTCTGCTCACCTTCCCGTTGGTGGAGGTTCCGTTGACAAACAGTGTGACTCTCCTCATAGTCGAATCTCATCGGTCAGACCTTTAAATTCTGCGACTTTCATCCAAAATACATGTTTTATTTTTTAGCTAGCAGCGTCTTCTGCCTACTTCCTGACTACGATCAAACCGCAGGGCGACAGGCGGAGCCAATCAGCTGCTCAGCTTGAGCGCAACAGCCAATCGGGAAACAGACTGGGCGGGGCCAAAACTTGACAGTACAAGTTTGTTTTTTTCCACATTTGATTATTTAATTTCTATTATTTAAATTAATATAGAATAGAGCATGAACAATCTGTTTTACAAAGAGCTTTATTAAAGAAATCATCCACAGGATATCAAATAAAAGCTCATTTAACAAACGTTTCTAAGAGCCTGATCTTTGGGTCAGAGCTGAGGACAGTGATTTCTAATCAATACTTTCTCTTTTTTTTTTTTTTTTAAATTCTACTACTCCTGACCTGAAATAAATCTTTACTGTGAAGAAATAATACATAATACATCAGTGTTTTAAATCTGTGGTGGCAGAGCTGAACCGCTCTCATCTCAGCCGCCCCACAAGAGGAAGTGCAACATGTGAAGACATTCATCTCAGAAACACACACCTGCTCTGAAATACATCAGGAAAACTGGTGTCTGTTCACATTTCAATCTACAAAGCAGCTCAGATTCAGCAGGCTGTGGTTCAAATGAGTGAAAACAGGTATCACAGAGCTCAGAGTCCAGTTTACCTGTGTAAGGGTCAGTATTCAGATAAGGAGCAGGGATGATGTTCAGTTTACCCCCCTAAAACTGCTGGGGTGCATTTAATCTTGCATGATTTTGCCAGTATTTTCTGTTCAGTGTGAAATTAAACATTTTATTGCTCTCTTAGTTTCGGGGCTATTTAGTGCCTTAATTTGGATTGTCACTGAATCACTGTGAACCCCTGGAGGAAAGGAAGACGTGGATGTCCTGGGTTAAGGCTGAAACAGAGATGTGTGTCTGTCCATACACTCAGGGCGATGTTTCTTTATTTGGGCGTTGTATTAATAGTTAAGGCACAGAGTCAGCCGCCCCCCCTTCACAGGAGTGGTGAGATTTGAGTCCTTGTACAGTCTGGCATGTTTCATACAGAAATTCCAAAATTAAAAGCTCCTTTGGGTCGAAATTAGTAACCGATAGGGCTATGGTCATTTCCTCATGAGGCAGATCAGTAGACTCCTCACCTGAGTCCTGCAGTTCATTTTATGGTTGAATAGGTTTGATTTTTGTACCATCAACCCTGACTCTGTTTCCTGCCTCCATCCTACTCATTCCCACTGTCTTCCATGTCCTCATCTCCTCCTTCATGTTGTCTGTCTGCATTTCTCTCTGGGTAATTGAGGATCTGTCTGTTGGCCTGCATGACATACTGTTGCTGTTTGAAATACACCTTCAGCACCCCCTTCATCAGCACGAAGGCGATTCCACCCTGTGGGGACAGAGGAGGACAGAAAGGTGTCTGCTATGATGAATAAAAACACAAATCTGGTCCTGTTTTATTGGTGCCGAGTTGCTGATGGTACTGAGTCTTCATGTAGGTGCAGAGAAGCAAACAATGAAGGAGGAAGGTGAATAATGGTCAGTGTGTGGCAGTTAATAACTGCTATAAAGAGAATATATATTTACCAGTATTGTGCGCTGTAGATTTGAGGACACTTGTCGAAACAGCAGCCTTCCCACCAGACTGGCGATGGAGGGAAAGATGAGAGCGCCGCAAAGAGTCCTGGACACAGAGAGGTGATCTCCTGAACCGGGCCCATCCGCAGGGACACGGGGCAGGTAACGATTGCCTAAAGTAAAACAAACAGTCTGCTTTTTAATGTTCATCAGCAACCATAATGTTATAAGTGTCGTGTATCAACAGGCTGCATGTTCACTGACCTGGCAGCAGTTTGCGTCTGTACGAGTATCTCTGCCACAGCCTCACTATGTAATCCTCCCAGCGGATCATTTTCCCAAGGACCAGCACCACAGGGATGGTGGGCAGACCCATCAATAAGAAGAGCGGGTCAGCTCGCTCCATTACATACAGCCCCTTCTTATGGCCCACAACCTGCGCAGGAAGACACACAGAGGTAAGCAAGCCCCTGGTTTCATATTTGTGCTCAGCAGGATATTGTTCAGCTCTGCAGACCTGCATGACAGTGACGGCTCCATACGTGACGGCCGACCAGTACACCGTCCCCACCACCACCCCGACGGAAGCGAAGGGACTGGCCTGGGAGAGAGCTCTGTCCACCTGCTGCAGGAAGTACACCAGAGGGCCTGAGGACAGATGAGAATCAGTGAGCCAATTATGTAAACAGTTTTTTATTAATATTCATCAAAAATAGAGCAATGAACTTGTGCTGGTTTCCTCTAACCACATCTTCTATTTTGTTGTGTTACAACAGAGGTGTGATGTCACACTGGCACATCAGTCAAGTGTCATTTTTTCAGACAAAACATTTCCTGATCTACATTGATCACAACAGATTTTGTGTATCAAAGAGAAAATCATAATTCTGGTTCAGCTGGTTGAAGAACAGCTTGTGCTACTCACCCATCTTGGGGAAGACGACATGATATTCCGTGCCACACTGTGGACAGCTCACTGCTCCTCCATTGTTGCCCTTCTGCTTCTCATCCAGCCAGCGCTGCAGACAAGACTGGTGGATCCATTTAGTGCAGCCTTTACACCTGCAGGGACTCACCCACTCTGCACTGCGATCATCTCTCTCTGTGGCAAAACACACCCAACAGTGTCTGCACAACACATGCACACAGAAACATCATTTGACTTAACTGCTTCAGAGGGCTGCATGATATGTAAAAAAATAAAAAAAAGGGAAGTCTTACTTTTCAGGCTGCTCCTCAGTTTGAGCCATGATGGTGACAGACAGACAGCATGAACCCTCTGGAAAGCAACGATCAGTGGGATGAAGCTGTGCAGACAAACAGATGTGCACACACCTGCAACACAACGCACTGCCTCTAAAATACAATCAGGATTCCTGCCACTTAAAATGTTACAGGTCAATGTGGAGTCAATATCGGTTACCATATTAGCCTAACTTTGCATTACACTTAATTATATCTCAGTTGGACGATAAGAAAATAACTGTAGTTTACAATATTATTCTAATAATCATGAAATTAGCTTTAAACTGTCTATGGTGTCTGGTTGTTATCCATTTTATTACAGAACATAAAATCGTACATCCCTATCTAACCATTTAGATTATTTTTTCATATTCCAGACGTTTCCTTGCTTGTACAAATGAAGGATATAATTATATCTGTGAAATAAAGTGACATTGAACTGGACTACACAAATACAGTAGGAGTGTCTGATGCATCTTTTTTTAAACACAGCCCACTATGTTTGTCAGTTTACATTAGAATAGTTATCTTTGGCCCCAAACAGGTAGCTGTCATGCTAACGGATGGCTAACTTTAAACAGATTTTACTTTTACATCAAGCTACTTAGCAAGTGAGCTAGTTAGCCAACAGCACAACTGACCCCATAAAGGGCCGATTAAAAAAACAGCTGTATTATATTTACGGAAAAGGAAAGCAAACCTTACCTTAATGTAATAATAATATATTCTGATAAATTCCGTTTTTTACAGTTAAATCTGAAACGAAACGCTCATTTCAGTTAAGACGGTCACATAACCTTTCCGGTCATGATAAGCCCCGCCCCTCTTATCGGCTTTCCGATTCGTCGGTGGCTATGACGTAACAATAACACATTCAGGGTTTGGGGGAAACGTAGGAAATTTATAACTCAAGGCGTGAAAAAACGACCCGGATAGCGACCCAGCCTCTTTGTACACGTTGCGTGTTAGCCTGCTAGTGTCAATGTTGTGCACTTACATATCGTGCACATGAAATTACACATAAAAGCATAGAAGCAAGAAAAACAAAGGTGAGCAAAGACAAATAAACAGAAACACATGGATGTATTGTGCACCCAGAAGATGAAGAAATAGATACTTTAATCTGCACAAAAACAAAAGCATATATCTGTAAAAATGGACAGATGAACAAATAACATTGTCTTGATACAAGGCAAATAGTGTCCGCAGTTTATACACAAGTATATAAATTGGCTCATGATTGTATGCAAATTTAAAAGTAGTACAGTTTTATGATATCATCTGTAGCTACAGTGGATGTGTTAGAATTACATTATTATATGACTGATACATGAAATGAGTTTTGTTGTTATTTGGTGCTATTTAAGATACATATCTCTGCTTTTAATCCTTTTGGGATTAAACTTGTTGTGGGATTTTATGATAGTAAAACTTGTTTGAAAGTGCTTCATACAATTTCAAATATGAGCCGGTTAGGGCAATTAAACCACTTATCTACTGGCAGCGTTGCATCTGTGACAAAATCCCTGTCTACCAATTTGATTACAATTATATTTAATGGCAAACATCAATAGACTTAATGAGCTTGATCATTATGACGGCAGTGTTGAAATCCTTTTCACTGTAACATTTCATCTGTAGACTTCAAAATAAAAACTCTTTATTAATTGCTTGTTAGCGTTTATGACTCCGACCTCATACTCAAAAACTTTTTTATTTTTTATTAACGACATACTATCACTTATGGCAGCATATTATGTTTTAAACTCGATTTAATTACTTATTGATATGAATATTTCCACCCTCGGTGACCGAAGCTCTTCATCTTAGCTCCAAATTGATGTTCCAGTTTTAAATGTTATGTTCGCTAGTTTCTGATTAATCAATCGATAAATAGATTTTTATTAATTATATAGATTATTTGACGAAGATGCTGCTGTTGCTCGGTGACAGGAAACGACTGCGCATGCCCCTTCTTCTCAGCGCCGTGATTTGTTGCCCATCGTGTCAGTCAGGGAATCCTTGAAGCTGATTGGTCGCGGAGGCAGGAGGCGGGCGGGCCCTCAGCGGCAGCAGCATACAGCGGAGCGGCGGAGAGCGGAGTGACTGGGCGTTATTTTTTACATGATTAAAACACTAAACCGGGACGAACACCTGCACGGATCTATAGAAACAGACCTGAAACAGCCAGTCCGTCATGGAGTCCTATGACATTTTAGCTAACCAGCCGGTCGTGATTGATAATGTAAGTATGATGTCATTCATCCACACCCAAGCCGAGGCCGCTGGCGGGGACCGTCGGCTAGCTGCTAGCTGCTAGCTGCGGTGACTATTGTCTTGCAGCTAAAAACGTCGGTTACCGTCCCCGGTCCTCCTCCTTAAACCTGCTGGAGTTAGCAGCACGAATTTACGGGGGCCCATCCATGAAGCTACCGCCCCCCCTCACCGGCTGCCGGTGACTGCAGCTGTGTCCACCGTTTGTGTCCTGCTCCAACCGGGCGGTAGCTTAACCGGCTAGCTTAGCCAGTCAGCCGTCGGTATGTGTGTGTGTGATCGTTTTGGGTTAGCTGCAGCTGGATCTGAATCTGGATCTGGATCATCACAAATCTTCTCTGACATAATGCTGAATACTTAACATAGCATGAGCTGTCAGTGAGTCCTGTCTGCGGGGAGTTAGCATTAACAGGCTCTTTGTGGAGCACCGGGATCCTGCAGGACGGGACAGGCTTCAAAAACATTCATTTCATCCCCCGTTTCACACAAATGGGCTCAGAAATTAAGATGATAGGATAATGATCTGCTGTGTCCATACCAGGGCTAATTATGTTGGTCACTATGGGCTGTCAAGTCAAATATGTTGTTCTGCTCCTCCCATTGTGCCGTGAATGCAGCATCAGCACTGCCCTTTACAGATGGGGCTTCAGTTTGGGTTTGGGCTGTGTGTGAAGAGATGGATGGAGCCACACACTCTTTTCACTTTGTGAAGCCTTAAAAGACAAAGTAGCCGTTGAGACCCAGTGTGACTGCTGGTGGCCTCTGGCTGTGTCTTATGACTTTGTGTACTCAGATTGAAGCACCACAGTTCTTAGTGCAGCTAAAACTCAGCCACGTTGAGCTCTAATGTCTTCTCTCTCTTTCTCTCCAGGGTTCAGGGGTCATCAAGGCTGGTTTTGCAGGTGACCAGATCCCCAAATACTGTTTTCCTAATTAGTGAGTATATGCTGAACTTTTCTCTCTGTACTCATATTACAGAAGCAGTTTCATTGTTGACTAATCATCTCATAAGTTTATTGGTCAATTGAGTAGAAAGGTCGTCAGAAACGTCAGAAAGGTGTGAAAAAGGAACATTGTCTCAAAAGTCTAAATCTGAAACAGAAGCAGAAAGTGGTGCATTTAACCAAGTTCAGGTTTGTGATTGAAATGTGACTGTAATAATAATTATTCAACTTACTGTTTCAGCTCTGATGTCAAATTTGATTTCCTCTTTCTCCTCTGTTTTATGTATTAGTTTGTGTTTTGAGAACTTTTATATTGTGTGACTGTTTACTTCTGTGTGTGATACAGTGTGGGGCGTCCCAAGCATGTGCGCGTGATGGCAGGAGCCCTGGAGGGAGACCTCTTCATTGGACCCAAGGCAGAGGTACTGATTCTTGGTGTGGAATCTGGAGGACGTGATTAAAAGACAGTAATGTCCCGAGCAGAAGAAGTGTGTTTCATATTGAGTGTTGTGTTGTGACTCTGGCTGCATTAATAATACAAATATGATAGAAATCACAGTGTAGCCAAGCGCAATAACCAAATGAACAGAGCTGAAACATTGAAGCTGATGGCATTACAAGGGAAGATAACATTAAAAACTCTTCATCCTTCTCCATTAGCCTGAGCACTAAATATAAAAGTTTAGAGAGTTTCACGTTGCTGTAAATATCTGAAGATGAATTTTGCTTCAGTCAACTAAACAATTCATGAACTATTAACCTGTTTGTAGTTGGTTTTGTCATCATCATGTTAGCGCTCACTTGCAGATCTTAGTGTTTGTTTTAATTAATTACAAACTGGAGTGTTGATTTCTGCCTCAGTAATAATAAACGCCTTCATGTTGACCAGGAGCACAGGGGCCTTCTGTCGGTGCGGTACCCCATGGAGCACGGCATCGTCAACGACTGGAACGACATGGAGAGGATCTGGCAGTACGTTTATTCCAAGGAGCAGCTGCAGACTTTCTCAGAGGAGGTGAGTCAGCCCCAACCCCCAGGATAAAGTCACCTGTTTGATATGACGTTATCATTCCTGGGCCAGTTATCCTGATTTTGCTTCTTTGTCTTTGGCAGCATCCTGTTCTGTTGACTGAGGCTCCTCTCAACCCGAGCAAGAACAGGGAGAAGGCTGCAGAGGTTTTCTTTGAGACCTTCAACGTTCCTGCTCTCTTCATCTCCATGCAGGCTGTGCTTAGCTTGTAAGATCTTTTTAAAAATTCCAACTTAAAAAAAAAAAAAAAAAAAAAGCTTTAATGCTAAAGAGGCTTGTTGTCCACCACAGTCTGTGTGACAGGCTCTTGTCTGATTGGCCTTCAAGTCTCCAGCTGGGGACAAATGAGACATTTCAAACTCAATCTCTCAGATCGGTCCACAGGTGAGCAGGCAGGTGTGAAGTGATAGTGGTTTGTGTCATGCAGGTATGCCACAGGCCGCACCACTGGTGTGGTGTTGGACTCAGGGGACGGTGTGACCCATGTTGTGCCAATCTATGAGGGCTTCGCCATCCCACACTCCATCATGCGTGTGGACATCGCAGGCAGAGACGTGTCTCGCTACCTCCGCCTGCTGCTGCGCAAGGAAGGCTACAACTTCAACACCTCTGCAGAGTTCGAGGTTGTTCGCACCATCAAAGAGGTAAAGAGGGGTGTGAGGGGGGTGGAGGTGAGTTACCTGGAGAGTGATGTGTTTACCTTTGTCTTATCTGATCTGTCTCGGCAGAGAGCCTGTTATCTGTCCCTCAACCCCCAGAAGGACGAGACTTTAGAAACAGAGAAGGCTCAGTATGTCCTCCCCGATGGAAGCACTTTAAATGTAAGTTACAGTGATTCTCATTCACAGACGTGTTCAACACCCCCCACACCCATCCTGACCTCCACTCCTGTGTTTTCTGCTCAGATCGGTCCAGCCAGGTTCCGAGCCCCAGAGCTGCTCTTCAGACCCGACCTGATCGGAGATGAGAGCTCGGGGATCCACGAGGTTCTGGCCTACGCCATCCAGAAGTCTGACATGGACCTTCGACGCACACTATTCTCCACCATCGTATTGTGTGGCGGGTCGACACTGATCAAAGGTTAGTGTCATGGGTCCGGACTCAGGGATCCAGGATCTGGAGCTTTCACCCAGACTCACTGGCCTCCTGTCATCTCCTGCAGGTTTTGGGGAAAGACTACTAACTGAAGTGAAGAAGCTGGCACCCAAAGACGTGAAGATCAAGGTGGGTCCAGACTGAAGTGCTGCTGTCAGAATATTAATAATATTCAGTCAAAAAAAGAACGGAATAAATGCAATCTGATATATAAACAAATCCTCCTCCTGCTTTCTGTTTCAGATCTCTGCCCCCCAGGAGAGGCTCTACTCCACATGGATTGGGTAAGGATTCAGTTTGTATTTGGGGGGGTGCGTTCAGCGTTTTGACTTAGTTTCTAACCCGACTCCTCTGCCCCCCCACCGGCAGCGGCTCCATCCTGGCATCACTGGACACCTTTAAGAAGATGTGGGTGTCGAAGCGGGAATATGAAGAGGACAGAGCACGTGCCATCCACAGGAAGACATTCTAGACAGGAGGAGGGGCCGAAGCCCTGCGACTGCCCCCAGAACTGCCCTCAATCCCCCCTCCCCAATCATACTGTCAGAGACTTCCTCACTCCTGCACCTCTTCATCTTCCTCTAAACCGCTGTCAGCCCACCCCCACGCTTTACCCCCCAGAGAAGCACACACGTTTATGTGTGGCCCTTCCTGTATTTCCCTCCTTTTTTCATTTGCCTCCTTCTCTTCCCTGTTCTTCCTGCTGTTGGGTGATGGTACCTGTCGCCTCCCCCCCTAAAAACCTCCCACACATTGACACACAGAGGGGCGTCAGGGTGTCCGAGAGGGCAAAGACAGCACTGTGGACTCTGTCCTCTGATTTAGTCCACATGAAGTATTGGTATCACTCTCTTGCCTGCGAAGCCCTGCAAGATGTAGAATATCATGAAATGTCAATGAACGTTTTCTTTTTTGCTACTGTTGAAATTTTCATTCCAAACCGAAGATTTAAATTTTTATTTGGTGTCCATTTTGTAGTTTTTTTTTTTTTTTTTTCTGACACAGATGAGCTCGTACAGGACAAAGGTTTGAGAAGTGTAGCAGCAGGTTAGTGAGCTAAAGAAAACCACTGTATTATAAGTATCACAGTTATGAGTCTGAAGCTAAAGCAGTTAATTTATCGTCATCTGTCGTTACTCTGCACAAACATTACGTTGCAAGTTTGTGTTTCGTCTCAGACAGGATTCAAATGAAGGGTCAGAAATGCCTTCTTTTTTTCTCATTTCTTCACTTAAAGGGAGAAAACTGCTGTTTTCCAGCTGGATCTGACTCCAATAGTTCTCCAAACATTTCACAGAAACACTTTCAAACTGTTTGTCGCATTAGACAGAGGAAAGACAAATCCTCCAATTTGAGAAGCTAAAACCAGATATTTGGTGTGGTCGAGCTTCAGGAGCATTTTCTCTTAAGGACATGAACTTCACATGAAACAAGAACCAGGTTGAAAATCCAGGATTTTCTTCCTTTAAATGATCTTGTGTGTAACATCCAGGTGATATGATAAAAAAAAATACTTGTCCAGTTTCCCCTCGTGTCTCGTTGCTTTATAAATCCTTTGCATGTCAGCTCATGGTGTTGAGGTAAAGCGACATGAGAGCGGGCTCTGGAGTCTGGACGGAGAAACAGTGAGGCCACAGAACGCCAGCATGGTTGATTTGTTTTTGTTTTTCTTCTTCTACTAGTCCCCTCTTCTCCTCTTCCGCTCCCCTTTCCCTCTCTACGTCCTTGTAGAAGTCTGAGTCTTATGATTTCTCTGTATCTCGGTGGCAGTGGAGGGGTAATGTCCGAACCCGTGTCCGCCTTACTCCGACTGCGTCAGCGGAGCGTCCACATTGTCTGCTTTTGGGTGTTTTTAAAAAAAGACAGGTTGTTCAAACGTCATCAGCCTTGTGTACAGTGGGGTGAAAAATAGCCACCACAAAGAAAACCATAACAGACTAAAAATGTACAAACTGTTTATTCAAGTGTTTGCTTTTACTTTTCGTAAATTCAGTATAATAAATAAGTTAATGGCTGCTGCTCGAATGACTGGTCATTGATTCATCAGCTGTTCAGACACTTCGAGAGGTTTCATTCAAAATAATGTACACACTACTTGTCCATAAAGACCAAAAAGAACTAAATTTTTTTGCTAATTTATTAAACATCAAAAAATTAATCTGAACTCAGGCTGTTTCAGAGGAACATCTGAGTTCCTCTGAAGGAACTCAGGAGGAAAAGTTCACATCTCCAGGCCTCAGTGGCCAAACGTCCTGTCTGAGAACCAACCAGAGCTTCTTTTTCTACATTTAAGGTTCTAAAATGTTGAACTGAGCGATATTTGTCATCCAGCAGCAGCCTGCATGATGAACTGATCATGTTCAGCTCATGTTAAAGAGCAGCAACGTATTTAGAACAGGATAATTAAACGGGAGACTGCTGAACTCCACCAGATGCTTGTCTGTGTCAGTGTAGATGTTTATGTATTTATGTGACCTGTAGGCCACCATAGATTCTACAACCTCAGAAAGCGAGGCTGTTCATCTGAAGTCCACAGCGTCGCCACCAGGTGTCTTCAAAGCCAACACGCTGATTCATTCAGGATTCCTTGATGCTCCAGATGCCTCCACTTCCCACACACATCAGTGACCCCTGACCCCTGACCCTGTGGTCCAGCAGGTCTCCTTCCATGGACCCTTCTGGTTGGTCCCCACTAATCAGGATCACCCCTCAGAGCTGCAGAGTTGAACATCTCAGTTTGGTTCCTTTCAAAGACTCATCTTCACACTGCAGGACTGAATGATTGACCCTGCCCACTGACAGGTATCCATGGTAACCAGGTAAGCAGCATGTGGTCAAAATTGCAGCTGATGGGTGGATGTGTTGCATGGTCGTCCTGCAGTGTGCACGTCTTCCACCAGATGCCCCTCCAACAACACTGCTGGTTCTGATGTTCAGCTCGATGAGAGAGAACAGGAGTCCTGAACCCGGACACCAGACCTGGTCCTGGTCCTGGTCCAGGTCCAGGTCCTGGTGCTGTTTGAGTGACAGGACCCCGCTGGTGTATATAAATACACTCTGCCTGATAAGGTGACGTTTCCTCCCAACCCAGTTTACTTTATGGAAAATAACTCAATGAATTATGGATTAGTTCTGAAATAAGCAGCAGCGTCTCTGAGGAATGATAACTGGGGGCAGCAGACTCTGGAGGGGAAGTCTGTGTGGGGGGGGGGGGGGGGGGGGGGGGGGGGGGGGGGGGGTCAATTAATCAGCGAAATATTGAACTCAGATGTGCTCAGGAAGACACACAGAGACGCCTCTCTGGAGACGCATCCTTCAAATCCAGCAGCGCAGCAGCCTCAGGTTCAACTCTGGGCCTAATGCAGAACTCATGTTCCTGCTGAAGGAGGATCTTCCACAACCTGGCAACCCAAATATTACCCACTAACACAATCACAGTTACTCATCAGAAGGCTGTCCAATGAGAAGGCCATCTGTCATCTGGTAGCTATGACATCGTCGTTAGTCTGTTGCTAAGCGAGGTCGAGTTGTCGTAGTGATGACACGAGTCAAGGGAAATGTTTGGTGTTGTAGTTTGTTACCATGACAACAAAGATTGTTGTTTTAACTCAGATCACCAACTTTTCCTGGACCTAACGAGGACATGCCCATTATCGTGGTAACCATGGTTACCAAGACAGTTCACACCCTTGTCCCGACTCAGGTCCTCAGCTGCTGCAGAGGATTTCTGATTTGCCTGAAAAGCTGCTCCTGTTTTCATTAGCATCGTGCAATGAATCCTGGGAAATGTAAAAGTGGATCTGCTGAGCGAGGCGCCACAGTGTGTGTCTGACAGCAGAACTCCCGCTCAGCTCATTGATTTGTGAAGTGACTTCAGGCTGAGCTGCCAGATGAACCCCGACTCCACCAGCTGTGTCACCACCCCGATTGAATTACCTGTCAATGTAATGAACCTGGCTGCTTCACTGCTGTCTGAGGAGAGTCTGGAAGTGAAACTTGTTTCCGTTCCCTGAACGACAGAACAGCATCTCTGGACCTTCACTGTGAATATTCATCTCCACTAGTTTCACTGCTGAGGAAATAAGTCTGATTCAGATAACAGACAACAGGCAGCGAGACATCTGCAACTGGAAGTACAATAAAGTCCAAATACGCCCAGATCAAAGCCTCCGTCTGATTTCTCCGGAGGGGGCTGTCCAGGAATGACCCCGCTCATCCCTCTAAACCACAATTACTCAGACTTTTCTGAGCCACAGCAGGAAATCCTTAAAAACATGATTACTGCTGAAGGACAATGGACGGGGGACAGGGGGACAGGAAGACGGGGAGACGTTAAGCCACAATTTGTCACATTTAAGCTACAGTCAGTGTTGAAGGGGCTGCAGAAATCTCTGATTGAACTTGACAAGTACACAGAGATAAGATAAGATTTTTCCCACCAGCTGTTCAAGTCCCTGACAACAGGACTGGGGGGGGCAGGACACAATCTGACAGTGTACACAACTACACAAGAGCTCGTGTGGAAAACACAGCAGCCCTGAACTGCAGAGGGATTTTCTGGGCTTCAGCTCGGCTGACTCATGTCGCATATATTAGCATTAGTTTGTTTTCTAAAAAGAACAAACAGACGGATGGAGGGAAAACTGAACAGGTGGAGCCGAAGGACTTTGATTAAAGAAGAGAAGAAGAGTCAGACAAAGAGCTGAAGACCTGATGCATTCTGGGAAGAGGGCAGCAGATTCTTTTTCCATTCCACACACACACACATACACACACACACACACACACAGTTTCCTTGGTTACCTGCAACAGCACTCAAACACACACACAAGCAGCTATTTGTCAAAGTCACTCACTGAGTGAAGGAGCATCTCACCAGGCTGCCATTAACTGTGGTCGACATTTACGAAGCCCCCCCCCCCCCCCCACACACACACACACACACACACACACCTAATGTATTCTTAATGGCATGAACAATTTTCACATGAAATTCGATAGAGCAGCTGACATGAGCTCAAACAAACAGCCTGATTCTCACAGATTCCAGGAAAGAGCCTGGAAAACTGAGCTTTAGTGCCAACAACCAGTGAACTTCATGTCATCATCCTCTGAGGCTGAACCACGAGGCCAAAACCTGCAGATCCTCCACAGACCACTGGAGTCTGTCTCATAGACTTCCATGCTAAATGTCCAACATGTTTCCGGTCCGGACCAGAAGCTGTTCTGGACTCTGTTCCTCCTTCATGCTGACTGAGGGGAGAATCAGAGAACTGGTTTCACCCAGTGATGTTGACGCCACAGAGGCGGCGTCCATCTTTACTGATAATCAGAGCTGATAACACAAAACAAAGCTGTGAAATCAACTCTGTTTGACTTCCCATTCACACAAAGTGTGTTAAAAAAAAAAACACTCACTGCCTCACTGTAATGAGTAATCATCCTGATAATTATTTGGACTTACAGAACTCTACAAGGCGTGCGCACACACACACACACACACACACACACACACACGATGTGTGAAATTCATCTAATGAGCCTGAACCTCACTTGGCTGTCTGCTGAAGCTTTAAACTTTCCCGTCAGTCTCATTAAGCCTGAGTCCGTCTCTCAGGTTAAAACAAGATCAGAGATGATGAGCTGCAAACAATCAGACCCAGATCAGACTCACAACCAAGACCAGACCTGAGACACTCAGATCCAAAGAGGGTTCACACCAGCAGAATAAATCACTTACTTTCCCTTTTTATGCATCAATGTGACGATGAGGAAATAACTCTGCAACCTTTGGCCTCTTTACTGGAGTTCTGTCATCCAGGAAACAAAAACATGTCAGAAAACCTGACAACTAAAACAGAAGAGGAACAAAACCAGGGCCCTGCGCACAGACTGAGACTTAAAGACACAAGGAGGCACCTGAGAACAGGTGAAACTCATCAGGGCGGGGCCAACAATCACAAGAGCGGGAAACAAGACAAAGACAGGAAGTAACACAACCAACAGACACAAGAAATAGAGAACTGACAGAGCTGATGAAGGAAATGAATAGAGCTCTCATAAACCAGAAGGATTCATGAAAGGAACAGAGAGCACACTGCTGATGTATCCCTCCGCCACAGCTCACATAAAATAGAGCTCCAACCATGAAGTGACGGTGAAGGTTACAGTGTAAACTGTGTGGGGGGGTCCGGAGGCCCCTCCCACTGTGTCTGTGGTCATTTTCTTCTTCCAAATGGATGATTTATTAATGTATTACCTGGAGAGAAGCTCTTTGATCCCATCATTACAGCCTCCTGTCAGGCCTGTTCTCCATCTGCTGAACAGCCTTCGTCCATGTGAGTGGCTGGAGCGTGACGACAAGTGACATCAAATAAGAAGCACGTATATCCATTTCTTGACCCCAAAGGAGTCATTTCTGCAGGTGGGGGTCGAACTTTCCTTCAGAATCTGTGACCTGTGCATTTTTTTCTTTGTTTCTGTCACATCTGGACTTAAAAAGGTTAAAGCAGCTTCGCCTGGAGAGTTTTTTATTCTTACTACAAACATTTTGTGGCACGATACAACAATTAACCAAAACTACATTTTTCACTCTTGTCTGAATGGCATGGCCACAATGAACTGACAAACTAGACAGCAAATTCAGCTAAAAAGGAAATGTTCAAATGTTAGACAGTTCAAGAAACATTTCCTGATAAACCCCAAAGTCCCAGATTCTCCTCCAAACTGAAGGAGGATCATTTTATCCAAAAATAAAATTCAAGGGAAACTTTAAAAATGGAACAAGAAAATGGAAAGTAAACAATTGTCCAGCTCGATTCATCAGGTACAAATTATATTAGAGAAACGGGAAAAGAGAAAATAGGATTTCATGAAGTGTCAAAAAAAAAATAGGAACTTGAAATGAAAAAAACGAAAAAGAGCGAAATTAAAAATGAATTGAATCAAGTACAAATAGAAAAAGGAAAAAATCAGGACCCTGAAATGTAAAACTTCGGGTTAGGGGTTAAATATGCAAATAAAAACGCTTAAAGTGACATGTTTCAGGTCAACGGGAAAAAAAAAAAAAAGACGTTGAAAATGTTTCTGGCGGCTTTCGGTTCACAAACCGGCGTTGAGTCTGACAACTGCAGAACACACTGAGACATTCAGAAAACTGTGAGTAAGGCTGCCACAGTCATTCATTCATGGTTCACAGTTAGATTACAGATGAATGTTTTTCAGTCGACTGATTTTCTACCACACTCTGAAAACTAAGGCATGCTTACCTTACGTATAAAACACATGAACGTCTGCAGGCCGTTTCACCTTTTAGGACATTCTTCATTTTAGCTTCACTGATTTCATCTATATTGTATATTTGGCCCAAATTGGACCTTTTGCTTTCCACCAACTGTTAGAGGGAAATATCAAGCTAATTGTAAGTTTAGCTGTGGCTCCGTAGCCAACATTAGCATTAAAAGTCGTTAACTTATCAGCCCAGAGGAAAGATGATTCCAAAGCTAACCCCTGATTTGTTCATCGCTTTCTTATACAGTCACAGAAGATGAATGATTTGTAAACACAATGATAGCAAGAGTAGAAAATAAACACATGCTAATGCTAATGGAGGTTATGTAGCAACAGCCGAAGTTACGTATCGCTCTTTTAAAGTGAACCTCCGCAAACAAATCATTTGGAAGGGTACGTTTTTTTCCAAAATCATTATTATTATTGTTTAGGTTGGTTAAATTTAGGCAACAAAAGTCACTTCTTTAAAACCGGTGCAACATATTTCTACACATTTTTAAAAATATTAACGAACTGCATTAACTTAAAGGGGGCGTGGCTTAGCCAATAGGCTGTTCCAGCAGCTCTTGTGTTTTCTTGTCCGAGTCCATTTGCTAGATTTTGTTTTTCATTTTCTGGACATGAAGCTACATCAGGCAGACATCTCCACCCCGTCCTGTCCGTCCTGTCTGTCAGCAGTCAGCCGGGTGGTCGGGGTTAACCCAATCAGCCGCCTCGCTCTGCCGGGACAGTGACAGAGATGGAGTGAACTTGTGTTTGAGATCTCTGTTCCAGCGTTCAGCCATTTTCCTCCGTAAAGTTCGGTAGGACTCAGTGCTAGGTGTTAGCTGGTATGGTCTTTGCTGGTATGGCCGAGCCGATCTCCGGCCTGGGGGAGGGAATGCACACCGACCCCGTCCGGTTGAGGGAGGTGGCCTTCGTCATGCCCTCGCTGCCCACTGTGGAGAGCGGGAAGCTCTCGTAGCTCTCGGCCGTCTGGTTTCCGCACTGGCAGCGCTGCAGCGTGGACCTCAGCTCCCTCTGGAAGTTGCTGTTGAGGAAGCCGTAGACCACGGGGTTGATGCAGGTAGAGGCCATCGCCATCAGGTGGCAGGCGGAGAAGACGGCGTCGTGCTGGCAGTCGGGCAGCGCCTGGTGGTTCCAGTCGAACAGCGCGTTGAAGACGTTGAGCGGCAGCCAGCACAGAGCGAAGGCGATGACGATGGCCAGCAGCATGGCGTTAATCCTCTGGGCTCCTTGGGTCCTCCTGCTGCGCTCCAGCATGTCCCTGCACAGCAAAACACAACACAAAGACCCACAACAATACACTGAACCAACTGTGGCACAATGCACGACAAAATGAAAGAACTGGACTTCCACAATAAGCAGAGCATCTAAAGTTGTCGAACCTGCGCCGTCGGAGGCGGAGGAAGATCCGGAGGTAGCAGAGCAGCACCAGAAGCAGTGGAAGGCAGTACTGGAAGAGCAGCAGTGAGGTGGTGTAGGCCAGGCGGTGCTTATCTGACGGCCACAGCTCCATACAGATCAGATGGTCCCTTCAAGGAGAAGACAGACAGATGAACCTCAACACCATCACAGCAGTTTGGACTCAACAACCTCCCACTGAGCTTTAGTTTTTAATCTAAACTAAAATCAGATCTTTACCCATCAACAAGGTAAAGAACATTTACATAAGAGATGTGTCTGAACCTCAAAGGAGACGATGAAAGTATCCGCAGTCAGAAGCTTCTTGAACGAAAAGAAGGACAGCAGCCGACCGTCAGAGGTCCGGCCTCACCTGAAGGGGTTGGCGGGGAGGCTGATGTTCTGGAACGGGTCGTTGGTGAGGATGTTGAAGGAGAGGAAGGGCAGAGAGATGAAACAGGCCACCAGCCACGTCAGCCCCACCGCCAGGTAAGAGTGTCCGGCAGCAGGAGACCAGCCGGTGGGATGGAGGATCAGCTGGTGGCGCTCCAGAGCGATCAGCACCAGAGAGAAGATGGAGACGGTCACCGACATGCACTGAACGAACGGAGTCACCTGGACAGGTGACAGAAGGATGAAACAAACTTCAAAATAAAAGACTGGAGAAGTTAATCGGGATTAGTTCAAATGAAGTCTGTTTCTGGGGGGGCTGACCTTACACAGGGCCTCCCCCAGCACCCAGCGGTCCATCAGGGTGTAAATGACGGTGACGGGCAGACAGACCACACACATCAGGATGTCGGAGCACGACAGGTTGGCGATCAGGATGTTGGTGACGTTGCGCAACTCCTGTTGCCGGGCGATGATGAACACCAGGCCTGCGTTGCCTAGCAACCCAATAGCTATGACAGCACTGTACGCCACGATCAAGAATGTGGCCCCCCCCACCGACGGCGGGCACTGAGAGGTGTTTGCCCAATCAGAGGCCTCCCAGACATCAGGGAGGCTGCTGTCGTTGGACATGCTGAGGAAGAGGAGGCAGAGGTCAGGGGTCAGCTGGACCAGGTGCAGTCTGATGAAAGCAAAGGCGACAGGAGGAGGGATGACTGCAGGTGATGCTGGAGTCAGATTTCTGCGGGGGGGGGTGGACCAATGACTCAAATATAGATGCTGTCCTCAGATTCTCTGCTGAACACACAAAACAAAAGAATTCAGAGAACCCTGACGGAGCGAAGTGAGCTCATCCTGCAACATTATAAATAACTGGATATCAGTGCCCCCCCAAACTAATGCAGCACTGCTGGTTTAATGGGACTTCACTATACCGACTGAACGGTCCCAGTGAGAGCTGCAGCTTTCCAAAATAAAACTCCCCTCCGTGTGACGGACAAGCTCAGAGGCTGAGCCAGAAATATCCCAACGTTTGTTTTCAGACTGAAGAAGACTAAACATCTTCGGTTCTTATTTAGTCCAAATCCAGTTTTATTTCTACACTCCAAGCTGCTCAAAGTCCTTTTCAGACAGACAGACACTTTGTTGTGACATCACAAAGTCCCAGAAGTCCCGACGGCCCGTTCTGAGGTTCACATTCTGAATCCAGACTTCGTACTGAGACCTCTGAGGCTTTCACTGTACAATAAAAACCAGAGACCACGTGGGACATCTCAGGAAGTTAGACTCATTATTTAGATGTGTCATGATGAGACAGTTTAACAGTTTAATTCTTCATTCATCGTTTTAAAGTTACGGCTGATCTCTCGTGCAGAAACAATCACATGGAGGCTGAAGTGTGTGATTTATTTTACACATTGTGCATCTGTCTCTGTGCGCTGCGACGTGTTTCCTCCCCGAGGCAAAGTCACTCTGAGCCGTGGGTGAACGCTTTAATTAAGATCCTGCCTGTGAACAGCCGGCCTCCCCGCGCATCATCACATCTTACCCTGCCAGCACAACACACAACACACAACAATCCTCACACACAGCTGCCTTCAGACTGTGGAGGAGCTCGGTCCAGTTCTCCTTCCGGCCCCCTGAAGGCCTCGTGCTGCCAAATAATGATCCACAGTCACAGGTGCTGGAGCACAGATACACAACTGACTCACAGCGTCCACCCGCCTGCGATGACTCTCGTCCAAAAGCTCGTTATCTGCTGCTCAGATTCACGCCCGTTTCAAACAGTTTGCATATAAACACATTCTTACATAACGGCCTTATGTAATCTGCACATTTGACTGCATACGTGATGAACATGATGAGACGTTTTCGTACAGGTGTGCAGAGAGGGGCAGGTAACACCGTGTGATCATTCTCCTTTGTGTTGAACGTTTGTGTGTTTTTGTCAGTCTGATATTTGTGACATTAAGCACTGAGACAGAAGTCTCTCTGCTGCTTCTGGGGGGGTCGGGGGGGTCCCCTGTCCCTACACCTCCCTGAGTCGTCCACAGAGGAGAAAACAGAGACACTGTCTGTGGAATTCAATGTTCATTAATACACTCGAACCCCCACACAACCCAGACTGCCTCCAGTGTGGTGTGAGAAAATCCAATGACAACTGAAACACCTCCATTTTAGCACGAACATCAAAAACCAACAGATGAGTACAATTTTTCCACAAATATTTAGAAAGCTGAATTTATCCCGTCCCATACAGGTCAGATCAGATGGGGGGTGGAGGTTTAATGTCCGTCAGGATTTGTGCCTTCAGAACTTCACACAATGGAGACGGAGCTGGGGGGCGAAGTCACAAAGAGTCTGAAAATCTGTCTTCCTGTCTGTTTTAACCTCCCCGGTGTTGATGTGTTTCCTGTAACTCTGCAACTTCCTGCGAATTATTGAGCCACATTTAAATGAACTCTGAGAGTTAAAATTCAGTGGTGGATGACAGAAGGAGAAGACAGCAGCGATGGAAACATCAGTCAGCCAAAGGACTGAACACAACACACACTCGTTTCTGTCTTGAGAATGAGATCAAACAACGTCGTCCTGTCTGGTTCCCCATCTAAATCAGCTGCGCAGTCAGACCAGGCTTCAGACTGTGATGTGAAATCAGCGGCTGGAGAAGAAGAAACGTTTTCAATTGAGCTGATCTCAGCACAGATTTATTTCACGTCTCGTGTTCGTTTCTTCAAACCGTCATAAATCATATCGGCCTCCAATCATCATCTCACCGCTTCACTTCACACGAGTCGTCGTGTCTTCACATCATCTGTGTCTGCCCAGACATTCATTCAGCAGGAACCCTGTTCTGGTGTTAATGATATCAGAACATATAAAGGACTCAGACGTCCCTCACCCTGCGGGACAGACACCAGACTCGGCCTCGACGGAGGAGACGGAGCAGAGGAATAAAGAGAAGGAAGCTCCCACTCTGATTTATCTCTCTGGGTCAGAAAGACCTGGACCGGTCTGTCTCTGCAGGATTTATGACCTCCCTTCTGAGGTCCAGAGGACTCAGGGACTGTTCTGGTCTCTGGTCCAGGGACATCCTCCTGAAGATGTCCCGTTCCCCAGAGGGAGGAGCAGACCTTCAGTTTCAGTGCATCAGATTTGGGTTTTCTCTGGATGTTGAAGTCGCTCTCACAAACACACTCATTCGTCCCTTTAGGGCCAATTAAACACACAACTTGTCAGTTTCCATCACAACGACCCGACTGTGACACAAACTCAGCGTCTATTTTGGTTTTTGACCATCGTTCCATCAGTTCCAAATAGGAAACGGATGACTGAAGAACCAAAACAAAGAAGAAGAATTTCAGTTACACCAAACATCAGCTGCTCCTGGACCTGGACCTGAACCTGAACCTGGTTTAGAGAAGAGACTGGACCTGGACCTGAACCTGAACCTGGAATTTAGAGAAGAGAATGGACCTGGACCTGAACCTGAACCTGAACCTGGTTTAGAGAAGAGACTGGACCTGGACCTGAACCTGGACTTTAGAGAAGAGACTGGACCTGGACCTGAACCTGAACCTGGTTTAGAGAAGAGACTGGACCTGGACCTGAACCTGAACCTGGTTTAGAGAAGAGACTGGACCTGGACCTGAACCTGAACCTGGAATTTAGAGAAGAGAATGGACCTGGACCTGAACCTGAACCTGGACTTTAGAGAAGAGACTGGACCTGGACCTGGACCTGGACCTGAACCTGAACCTGGACTTTAGAGAAGAGACTGGACCTGGACCTTCTCCTCAGTCAGCGTCCACTCGCCGTCTCGGTTTCTTGGCTCAGGTGATGTTTGTCATTCTGAGCTGCTCTGAAAACTAAAATCAGTTAAAGAGAAAATTGAGTTTTCTTTGACTTTATGTTTTAGCATTTAAATTACAAATTTAATGTCAAAATAAAATCACTTCCTGTTCTGTTTAATAACCTCCAGCTTTTTGCACCATAAAAATAAATTGCAGGTTCATCATCTAAAACCAGAATGATGAGCCTGGAGATCTGATCCAGATGAAATATAAAGCGACTTTCAGGCCCAGACTCTGGTGCTCTTCGGTCACACCTGAGTGACCCGACCTGTGTTTACCCAGCATGCATCAGGACTCCGCAGAGGACAACAACAACAGAAGGGTTTGGGATCCAGCAGGATTCATCCTCTGGGGACTACGACTCACTTCAGTAACAGGGACGGTTCTGAGGCTCAGACCGGCTCAGGCCGGTGGTCTGGGTACATTTCTGTAGAATAATGCAGCTCTGCAGCTTTCTGCTACTTTTCTGGGATCTGTGTGTGAAAACTATATTCTCTTTCTGTCACTCGAACTGATAAATCATCAGTATTCTGTTAAATTCTCAGACTCCGACTGTTGAACTTCATGTTTTCATTCTGGACGAAATAAACAACAATTACACTTTAATTAAATCCTCCTCATCATCTCCAACTGACTGGAGCCAGACAACAACAACAAACAAACACACAAACAAGCCTCGGAGGGAGGAAGCAGAGATCCGCACTCACCTGTCCGGGCTGTCGGTGCTGCGTCCGGGTCCAGAGCCGGATCCGTTCTGCTGCCGAGCGGCGCTGCACGGAGAGACAGGAGAGAGAGAGAGAGAGAGAGAGAGAGAGAGAGAGAGACAGGGGAGAGAGAGAGAGAGAGAGAGAGAGAGAGAGAGAGAGACAGGGGAGAGAGAGAGAGAGAGAGAGAGAGAGAGAGAGAGAGAGAGAGAGAGAGAGAGAGACAGGGGAGAGAGAGGAGAGAGAGAGAGAGAGAGAGAGAGAGAGAGAGAGAGAGAGAGTGTGTGTGTGTGTGTGTGTGTGTGTGCAGGCAGCGCTGCACACCGACGGCTGCAGCAGCGGAGGTCTGCGCAGCTCCGTCGGGCTGGGGGGGTCTGAGGGGGGGCTGCGCAGTGAAGCTGCTCCTCAGACAGAAGCTTTTATTCTGAATATTGGTCCTCCTCCGTCAGTGCAGGTGAACTCCTTCGGGATCGGGATCGGGATCAGGATCAGGATCAGGTCTGCAGAGCTCTGAGGAACCACAGTCAGTGAAGTGGACTGCAGGGCCGCAACCAGGATCTGGGCGGACTCATGGGGCCCCTCAGCCCCCTCGAAGGGTGGTGGGCTGTCCTGTTCGATGAATCAATGAAATCATCCAAATAGTTTTAATCTGATGTCTCTTGGTTGTCGTGGTTACAGATATAAACCTGCTCTGTGATTGGCTCCTCAGCAGCACCTGGACACTCAGACTGGACCATCCAGAAGGTCCTGGAGAACATCTAACTGCATCGTGTTTTCATGTTCGGCTCTTTTTAAGGCCCAGTTTATCCCCACAGTCTCTGCTGAGGACGATAAACTCACAGCTCAGTTAATGTTGTTCCAACAGCTCCGAGGATCCAAACGCGATTCGACAAAATCATTAAAACGCATCTTCTTTTTTTTGTCTCCGATGGCTCACTCACTTTATTTTCATTTCAGCTGAAGTCATAAAACAGAGAAACACGAGTCCTCGCCTGTGCAACCTTAAAGGGATTAAAGTGAATAATGTTGCTGATGAAATGACATAAAAGCTGCTTGTGACTTCAGTCACATCATTTCCAGAGAGATCTCAGGTAGCACAGGAAAGGAAACACAGCAGAGAATCAGTCTGAAGGAGGACATGTGAGATGACTGTGAAATAAACCAGCATAAGATTTGAAGTTTTGTATTGTTTGAATTATTATTCTGGGTTTCATCAGGTTTTTGGGGAACTGTCGGCCAATCAGAAGCTCCCCATGCAGCCGTGAGACTGTGAAGTGATTCCTGAGCTCCATGATTCCTCGAGAAGAGGCCTGAACTGACGATGGAGGTCAGCAGCCGACTGTGAACACTTCAGAGGAGGAAATGAATCAGATGGAACGAGAGAATCTCCAGCTCTTCGTGTCCATCACAGTCCTGCTCCTCTTCACACTTCACCAGTCCAAGCTCTGCTCGTTGCCTGTTCCATCTGGAGCGACGTGGAGGAGGCGATATGGTCTGTTTGTCAGCCAGCTGGACTCACAGACCGCCACAGAGTCTGGGGGGGTCTGAAGGGGCCCCCCTGTCACACTCCGGTGAAATGGCCTCATGGTCTGAGTGAGTGATGACACACTTCACCGGCTGACGAAGGACGCTCAAAGCGAAGGCCTCCGACTTTCAGGTCAGTCGCTGATGATTCTCCATCTTTTTTCACGCTCACTTTTAGGAGAGATAGCCAGCTTAGTCCTTCAGTCAGGAGGAGGCGTCGCTAACGTCAACCAGCAACCTTCTGATGCCCCGCCCCCAACTCCTCCCCTAAATGGAGCTTCATTTAAAAAATACCATCATGTATCAATATATGCATCAATTATGTATTTCAGACTGAGACCAGAAACTCATCAGGAAAACGTTTACTGAGGAGGAGGAGGGACATTTTCCCATAGACTTCAACCAGCCCCCTGATGGTCACTGGGTGGTGGTGTTGTGCAACATTCGTTGTCATGTTTACAACACAACATGGACGGTACATGTTGGCTGTGTCTGTTCATTCAGACAGTTGTGTAGCTGTGGTTGTGTTGTAATTGTGTAGTAGCAGGTCAGCATGTGTCACCCTCCTGCTGCCGTCTCTTCCCCGTCTCCATGGTTACCATGACAGCAGGACATCACGAGGGAGCTTGAAGGAGAGTCCAAGTACTCCAACAGATGCTGACCACTTACTGACCAGCTGACAGCTCTGAGGACCTGGACCAGGACCTGCTCCTGGACCTGGACCTGCTCCTGGACCTGCTGCTGGACCTGCTGCTGGACCTGGTCCTGCTCCTGATCCAGGACCTGCTCCTGGACCTGGTCCTGCTCCTGGACCTGCTGCTGGACCTGGACCTGCTCCTGGACCTGCTGCTGGACCTGGTCCTGCTCCTGGACCTGCTGCTGGACCTGGTCCTGATCTAGATCCTGGACCTGCTCCTGATCCTGGACCTGCTCCTGGACCTGGACCTGCTGCTGGACCTGGTCCTGCTCCTGATCCTGGACCTGCTCCTGATCCTGGACCTGCTCCTGATCCTGGACCTGGACCTGCTCCTGATCCTGGACCTGCTCCTGATCCTGGACCTGGACCTGCTCCTGGACCAGGTCCTGGACTTGGACCTGGACCTGGACCTGGACCTGCTCCTGGACCTGCTCCTGGACCTGCTGCTGGACCTGGTCCTGCTCCTGATCCTGGACCTGCTCCTGGACCAGGTCCTGGACCTGGACCTGGACCTGGACCTGGTCCTGCTCCTGATCCTGGACCTGCTCCTGGACCAGGTCCTGCTCCTGGACCTGCTCCTGGACCTGCTCCTGATCCTGGACCTGCTCCTGATCCTGGACCTGCTCCTGATCCTGGACCTGGACCTGGTCCTGCTCCTGCTGCTGGACCTGGTCCTGGACCTGGACCTGGACCTGCTCCTGGACCTGCTGCTGGACCTGCTCCTGCTCCTGCTCCTGCTCCCGGTCCCGGTCCGAGCACCAGGACGCCGTCGACGCCTCCCGCTGACTGAAGCTGCCGTCTTGGTGGACAGAAGCGGTTCCTGACTGATCGGCTGAGACAACGAACAGAAACACGGACGGTGTGATTTCGTGAGTTTCCAGGAAGTCCTGCTGACGTCGACTTCCTGCCAAGACTGGAGATGGTTTCTCTGTTTTGGATCATTCAGCAGAGAACCAGATCAGACTCCTCCATCCTGTTCTCACCATCGACACGCTGAGGCCTGTTTGTGTGTCTTTGTGTGACGCTGATTGTTGCCTTTTTCATCATGTCATCTCCAAAGTAAAGACTCATTTCACTGAGAATGATTCTGCAGCTTGAAACACACTGAAATGTAAAGAAGGAGGTTTTTGACACACACAGTGTGTTAATCCCATAATCCCCTCACCTCTTTGTGCAGTTTTGTGTATCACTGACGTGACTTTGTGATGTGGTGAAGAATCCACAGAGGAGTCTGAAGGTGGACTGACCGACCTGAGCTGGTTTAAATCTTAAAACGTATCTTTTTATGGATATCAACCCTTTAAAATAAAAGACAAGATAAAGATCTATGTTACATAGAATTTTAACTTTAGAGCCACAATTTAGTTCTTTATATCAAGAAACGTGTTCAATTTGCATGAAATGGTCGATTTGTGTGAAAAATGTTCTTCTCCTCGACTTTGAGCAGATGAGCAGCTGGTGGTCTCTGATGTGACGATGGGAGTTAAAGAGCAGCCGTCCCTTCAGGCCTTTCATCAAACAGCTGCTTCAGAGAACTACGTCAGATCGTCTCCACCTGGAATAAAAGGCGCTCCGCTCCGCAGAACATCCTCCCTGGACGCAGACTGAGCTGTAACAAACATCCTTTAGTACAGACGTCACTCAAACAGGCTGATCTGAAAGGGCAGAAACAGTCTCATCCTCGCTCCTACATCGTCTCTTTGTGCCGCTTCTTCTCACAGATGTCTGCAGAAGATCCACCTGAAGAACGTCGGCACACTGCAGCTTCTCAATCCAGTCCAGCATCTGCGGGATGAGCTGGACCAGTCTGATCCAGGACTTGCCCAGGTCCTCGTCTGTCCACAGACAATAAGACTCCCATGATCCTCTGCTTCGGCCTCTTTCTCACTGAAGGCGAGCAGTGCTTCCCGGAGACACTGTTGTTGTTTGTGAAGGACATTAGCAGCCTAAACGTTCATTTATCGTTGAGTCTGAGTGCTGGAGGAGCTGAAAACTTCTCCTTGAATCCTTGAAGCAGGACGTGAGGAGTAAAGTGGGGGGGCGCTTCTTTAACTCACACTGAATTAAAGATTAAAACTCTCCACAGTTCCTCCCAGCTTTATGGGAGCTGTGTGTGTTAGTGTTGTGTTGTGTGTTATTGTGCAGCCGGTAAATCTGAGGTTCAGTGTCAGGGTCATGTGCTGCACTTGATCCAGCAGGTTTGTTACATAAATGCCGTTTAAGGCTCCCTGATTTGCGGCTGTTTCAGCTGTAAAGTGTAAATAATGAGTTTCCAGCGAAGAAACATGAAATCTGCCTCCTGAGGTTTAACAGTAAGTGCTGCTAATGACTGCTGATCAATCCGAGGAGGCCGCCGGGAAGATGAGAACACGGATGCAGCATTTATTACTTTTTCACTTCAATGTGTTCATCACGCAACTTCATTTGAAAGACACAAAAAAGCAAAACTGCTCCATCGAGTCCAAACACGAGCAGTCAGACTTTAATTTGACAGTTTTGTGTTCATTTCAGTGTGTCCTGAAAAAGGCGGTAAACAGATGGAGGAAGAAAGACCTGCACAGCTCCTCCAGCTCTACCGAGCTTCAGCTGCATTCGTTTTCGTTTGTCACATTTATCGAGCTGAAAGAGGAGCAGGAAGATCTGAGGCAGTTTGTTCTCCTTACCAAACAAACTGAAGCGTTTAAAGCGACAGATGAAAGACCAACCGCAATTCTCTGCTGCCGTTCAGGGTCCACAGATGATGGACCTCACTGACCTCTGTCTTGGTCAGAGGATTCCAGACTTCTCCAGCTCCTCCTCCTGGACCTTGACATGTTCCCAGACCACATGAGGTCTCCAGTCCTGCCTGGAGACCCTTCAAGGGAAGTGGCCCAGGAGGATCCGGACTGTTCTGTCTCAGGGCCACCGTAGATATTTCACAAATAAAGACTGTTGGAAGCAGCTGAGGAGAAGACAAGACAGATGGTGGTGTGAAGTTCTGCAGCTGATGAAGCTGTGAAATAAATGCTGCATGTGATGACTTCAACAAACACAGCTGAGCGTCTCTGACAGCGGGGGAGGGCAGGCTGGCTGTCACATATATCAGCTTTAGCCCCCCCAGGTCTGCAGCGCTGTGACCCAGAAGAGCCCGTCTGACTGGTCCAACTCGATGGCTGGAACTCCAGACAGGAACTGAGAGCCAGAAGTTTCCGCCTGAAGGCAGCATGACTCAGTCCATTAGGGAGACGAGACAGAGACGAGAGCAAAGGATGATGGGAGCTGCTGCGACAGTCTGATATGACTTTCTGCTCCTCCTCAGTCAGCCCGAACATCTGAGCTTTCACTCCTCACATGAAACCACCATGTGGACCTGAAACTGGATTAAAGCTGACGGCTGAGGGACAGACGGTGGGGACGTATGGACACCTGCAGCTCCCCATGAGAGCCCCTCCTCGTGAGTCCCTCCCCCTCCCTTATATTGAAGTCAATGGGAAAATGTTTCCCTGATGAGTTTCTGGTCTTGGTCTCTAGTTTAAAATCTACAGCAGGGCACAGATTGGGGGGGGGTCATCCATTCATAGGACCCAAAGATCCAGATATGTGGTCCCTGGTTTGATCCCCGGCTCCTGTAGACTCAGAGTCTTCTCTGAGGAACGACGAGCTGCTGAAACACTGTACTCCCTCTGAGGCTGTTTCCATGACAACCAAGAGGACAGGGATGCTCAGTTACACATCGCCCCCACACATTCTCCCCCACCTAGCCCCCCTGCACAAGTCTCAATGTCTAATTATTTTTCTTGTTAAAGCACATCATGTTGAACTACCCAGAATGCCTCTGCTGGCTCCACCCATTGACAGCCCCTGCCGCGCCCCCACAGGGAAGACAGATGGAGACAAGAGGTGAGAAGGTAAAGGCTAAAGAGCTGAAGCTTCAGCAGGAAGCATCCAGGAAGCAACCAATGAACCGCCTTCGATCCATCAAACCGCCGTGGTGCCAAAAATTTGGCTTATCTTCCGATTTGAAGTGTCCAGTTTGCAATTTGGCTGTCAGCCATCTTGTTTTTGTTTTTGTTTTGTTTTTTTCTGAAGAAACATGTTTAGATGACGTTTTAAAAAGCATAACAGCCTGAAGGAACTGAAGAACTCTTAAAGGACTGAAGTGCCGGCAGCAGCTTCACTGTCGTCGTTACCATGACAACAGAGATCATTTACAGTTGAAGAAGTTCTTATTTTAACCCAAATCACCATCTTCTCCTCAGCCTCACCAAGACATGCCCATTACTATGGTAACCGAGCTGCTGGAGGTAGAGGAGTGTTTGTCATTGTAACCTTGACGCCAAAGGTCCGGCCCTGTTGCCATAGGGACACGGGACAGTCACATGGGTCACATCAGAGGAGACAGTGTTGGAAATCACCTCGACTTGGGCTGCTGCTTCTTCTCAGGTGGACCAATTAACATCAGCTCAGTCTGATCTGTTAAAGTCATAAAGTGACTGTAAGCCCGCTTCATTACTGAGGCAAAGACAAAAAGACTGTGTGGTGCAGAATTGAAGATCAGCCCAGACTGAGACTGAACACAAGTCATTTACACACTGGAACACAGCAGTCTCATTAACATGGAGATTTAAACCAGGCTGAAGGTTGTCAGCTCATTATTTCCTCAGAACTCTGAGAACTGTTTCCTGAACGTTCAGCTCAGACACAGAAATGAACTCTTTACTTTCCCACCTCAGCTGGAGCAGCCCTCTTCTGTCAAGAACTGTTTATCATTCTATAACCTGGACGTGGACGCACATTTGAATTTGTGCTGATTCTCTGGAGTTATTGGAGACGTTCCACCATGAATCAGTTTGTGCTTGTCGCTCTCTGCTGGTCAGCAGCAGTACAGGCTGAAGGGCCAGCTGTTTTATTCTGCAGTGTGATGGATCATAAGCTGAGGAAAGGAAAGGAAAATGTTTTCCTCTGAAGTTGTCAACTAAAGATTGGCTGAAGTTTAGGACTTCAACCTCAGACCTGTTCAGACAATTACTGTGCACTATCAGAAAATTTCAAGCTTTTTCCCCTCAAATTTAGAGACTTTCAGCAATAAAGGACGCGTAGGAGCCTTCGAGCACCGTCTGAGCAAGAAAACAAACCGAGAGTCAAGTTGAAGACTTTATTGTTTCAGTAAAAGGAGTAAATGGACCGAGTGTAATATTGTACAGTACACGTTCTAATGTAAACTGCAGCTGAATGGAAATGTTTGCTAAGAAACAGTTGTGTCCCAAACCACATCTGATCCCTCTGTAAAGGTCACACATAAAGCAAAGACTGATGAGGTTAGAAAGTGATCAAGTACTGAGACAGGACGAGCCGAGGACCAATCAGACGACGACCCATACATTAAGACCAGGAAATACAGAGTCACTAACTCCCTGGAGACTGAAGAATGAAAACATCTGATCTGATTCTTTTTCGTCTCGTCCTGAAGGAATATTTCAAAGAAGGTAATGATGCCGTGAAAACACGACTGAGACACATGTCTAGAATAACAGCTCTGGTATAACTTAGTGGGGGAGGTCATAGTGGACCAGTTTATAGTAGGAACCGCAGGACGGGCAGCGCTGGGCCTCGCCTTCATGGATCCAGAACCAGACTATGGCCGTGTTGTCTTCTTCACCTGCAGACAGGAAGTGAGATGAAGTGAGAGACGCAGCCCAAAGAGGAGCCGATGCTAAATACCTTTAAATGAGATTTAAAGACACTTCTCCTCAGACTTCAGCGATAAACTGATGAACAAAGTGAGTTCAGATCTGGACCAGTCTGACTCTGACTGGAGTGCTGCTGCTTTCAGTTTTCATGTCACTGTAATTCCTCCAGTCTGATTACTTCAATGTCAGAATAATAGAGATTCAGCGCCAACAACAAAACTCTGATCAGCTTTCACTCAGAATGATTTAACATTTGACTGGAGTGTCATCCAGAGACGTCAGACACTTACAGATACAGCCACAATCCTCCTGTTTGTGATAGAGGGAACGATGTTGGGATCCTCCTTGGTGCCGCTGTAGGACTTTGGCTTCAGCATGTTGTAGGGATCCTGAAACAGAGGGGGGAGGGGTCCAACTGAAAATTAATTACTGTGAATGAAGCTCATTAGTCCAGCTGCTCAGAGAGGAAACATCCTAATGACAAGTAAAATATCTCATGTCTGAGATAAGGGAAGTTCATTTCACACACGGCCCCAGAGCTCAGCTGCTGGACTCAGATAACGGGCTCCAGAGTCCCAATGGACCAGCCCCGGATATTTCTTATCTCCTAAAAGTGTAATTATTCAAAAACCGAACAACTCGTGAGAAGTAACTGAGCGGCAGGACGACAGATTCTTATCTAAGTGTCCACAGGCGGCTGTGTGGAGTCCTCACATCCATTTACTGCAGCTTATCCAGGTCCAGGCTGCCGGACACATCGATCATCGTTATCGCTCAGCGAGCTCACGCTGTGTTCAGCCAGAAAAAGGGTGAAAATCAGCAGAACTTCATCCAATAACCTCGTTAACATTCATCAATGACTCCCCAGTGGAGAAGACACATCACTGATGACCAAAGCCTCTGTATTGATAAGAACATTTTAGGGCTGTTATTTTTTCCACCAATTTATTTTACACTAAAACTATTCAACAGAAAAACAATCTGCAGCTCTAACGATGTGAGCCACATGAAATATTTCTTCTTTCTTCCTCCAAAGTGTGACGATTACCTGCTTCTCTTTTAACCTCTTAATGCTTCAGGAAGTGTCTCAGATAAATATTACATCCTGCTCCAGTTTACTTGATTGTCTTTCGTTTGAATGGTAATTTATCCCTTTACCTGTTTGTAAACTCAATTTCCACATTTCACCTTTGCTCTGTTTCTTGGTAGTATCTCACTCTGAATTTAACCATGAAACAACAATAAAGTTTGGCTAACTAACAGACAGATGCTGAATCAGACACATGACTGTACCTTTCCCTCCTTCATGGTCTCCATGATGATCTTCTCCAGTCCAGTTGCCTGCTCCTCATCAGTGGGAATCCCTGAAACACAACAAATAAACACATCTGATGAAGAGACGCCTTAAAGTCTGAGTTAATTCATCAGATAAACAGAAATAATCAGCTGATACTACGAACATTAATCTGACGTTGGTGGAAATGAAACATTTCCGACAAACTGCAGAGTGAACAGCAGAACTGAACTCAACCCCTGAAGAAAGCACGCATTAACATGAGCCACTTACCAACATTCTGTTCTTTTTTTTTTTTTTTTAACTCCAACATCCTCATAAAACCTATTAGAAGTAGCTGTGGCTGGTAGAAAACTTTTGAGACTTGAACACTTAACAGGCCCCCCTTTGACTGGACCCACAGCTTGTAAACTGTTCAGCATGCCACAGACTGACTAAGCACCCACATTACATTTCTTTTTTTTTTTTACTTTTTAAAAAGATGCTTTAGTTGAATCCTGTAAGAAACAAGAACGTTCCCTTCTTTCTGGAAAATAATATAATCTGCCTCAACAAAGGACAATAATATTTGACACACTGCCGTTACAAAATAGCAGCACGTCATCTTAAGGTTTAATCATTTAATCAAGGCTGAAATTCATTAGCATTAACTGCAGAGGTTGAACTCAATAACTTATTTTCACATGTAGAACATATATGAAACTTTTCAAAAGGTTTGCAGAAAACTGTTCACCTGAAATCAGCGAATGACTTCTAATATCTTTTGGATTATTGTTTCCAAATAAAACATTATTTTATGTTTCTTTGTGAGTCCCGAGTGCCTTCAACACAACAGTAACTCATACTGTGTTACAGTAACAACCTTACTCAGAAATCTTGGCAGCTCTAAGTTTTTATATTTTAAGTCACGTTATGAACTTTCACACTAATGTTAGCACAGTTTGGCTAACGTTAGCCGAGAGCGTTTTCGTCGATATCAGCTAATTTAGCACAGTTTTCCTTCTAGTTCTCCTTCAATAAAAACCAAAGCAAACACTTGAATGTCTGCAGCTGTGAGAGAGTCTGTTATTTAACGGTGTATATCAAAAATAACGTTTGACCTTTCGCTACCAGGGCACTGCTAATGCTAACGCTGCTAATGCTACCCGGCTAGCGGACTGAGGTCTTCCGGCCGGGCTCGTCGCAGACAACCCGCCGTTTAAAGACCAGTTTCCACCACTTTTTCGGGCTTCGGAGTCCCGGAGGCGGATTGTTCCTCACCTCGACCCGACATGCAGCGGGTCAGAGCCGGGACCGAGGCGGAGCGGGCGGCCCGGCAGGTCGTGGCGGCTCTGGTAGCCGTGCGGAGCAGTAACCTTGCAGCCATTTCTCCTTCTTCACTGACAATTCACTGTGGGCGCCCCGTGATGACGTAGGACTTTAAGGCCGTTTGGTCTGGTCTCTTGGTTTAAACGTCATATCGCTGAAGGACTTTTAAAACGTTTATTTGTTTAAATTAGTATTTTTTCTATCACCGGAACAAAATGACGTCAGACCGTGAATTTATTTTATCTTTAGTTGTCTTAAAAGTTTAATTTAAAATGTTTGGTTGTCTCAGAGTGGTTAGTGCTGTCAGGTCGTGGGTTTGGGGCCCATAAACTACTTTTATAGAATTTTTGTTTTTCACTGCCTTTCTGTTTTTGTTAGTTTGTACTTCATTACTACGATATTTACACGTTTTAATTATTTTATACAAAGACAAATAATGAATATAAAATCATTGAAACAAAAACATAATAATTGCATAAAGACTCATTATAAAATACTTAACATCATTCACACAGTCACTTTGTTTTATGGGGTAAATTTTTATTTGGTTTAATAATCAGTTTTTATGACATTGGGGCTTTGGGCTGTGATGTCAGTCCTGACTGCCCAAATTAGAACCAAATCAGAAACAGCTGTAGTGTTCTGCAGACTCTTCCTCACAGTTCAGACCTTTGGGTAGACCATGAACATGAAGGCCTCGCCCTGACTGCTGCAGTTCGGGTTCAAGTCCAACACTCAGCCCTTCATCATCCCCTCTATCAAAATAAAGTCCAAAAATCCAACAAAAAAATACATGATAACACACACATTAATTAGTGACAGATAGATGATATTGGTGATGTCTGCTGATCAGTTAAAAGTTCATCTCAAACAAAAACGTCAATTTTTTTCTTTTTTGGTTCTTCCTGTCTTGCTGAGGACATCACTTTAGACTCTTGTACTCGTCGTGTTTTAAAATTTTCTAAAGCTGAAGGAACTCGATGATTTAATTATGAAGATTAGTTGCAGAGCCAATCAAAGATGAAAAACATGGTAAAATAAAATGTATACATTTAATATAAAAGACAAAATAAAAACACATCACTTTAATTCCCATCCACAGGATTCACTCCGTCAACCAATCAGATTCATTGACAGTGACCTCATGTTATTTATACTGTATGAAGCTTCGGCCTCTATTTATGTAAATATTAATTTAAGAACAGAGTAATTTGTTAAAATTACTTATTTACTGTTGAAGTTTTACTTTGTAATGTTCCAAGATTTTAGTTCAACTGAAGATAAAATTATCAGAGATTAAAAAAAAAAAAAAATAATGCAAAAAATGTAAAAGACACTTCACCTGTGAGTTTGTCTGAGTCCACCTGTGTGCTCGCACATCAGACCAAGACCAGCAGAACCATCATGTGAACTTGGCCCTGAAGTCCTGCGTCTCTGCCAAACCTGAACTTTGAACTTTGTCCCCAAGAGAAATGAACCTAACCATAAAAATTTTAAAGGCAGTGTGAAAACAACCTGAACTAAAACCAGAGCTTGATCTGTGCTGTGATCAGGCTGCAGCGACCTTTGACCTCGCCCCTTTGCAGCTGTTTCAGAGTCTCTACCAGTCGTGGTCGTATCCATTCACCCTGTGTGTGTTTGTGTGTCGGTGCTGTTGAAGTCTGGTCCTCGGACCCCCCCACTCTTCTTCAGCACCCCCGTATGATCTGGACTCGTAATGTGTGAGGTAACAGGGGACAGGAGGAGGCACACGACCTCGCCAACTGTCCTCATGTGGTCCAGGAGCTGGAGCCCACGTCGGCTGAGGAGGGGCGTACCTGAACCCAGCCTGCTCCTGGTAATGAGGTCTGCTCACCTGACCCTCAAGATCGGGGGCTGCCCATCGATATAAGGGAATGCGGGCTGCAGGTGGAGGGTTAGGGAGTAAGGGCGGCTTCTGGAGGAAGCTGCTGTCTGGGTGGTGATGATGTGAGCGATGGTTGGTTCCTTGTGGAGGGAAAGGCCTGCAGGAGGTGATCAGAGAGAAAAAGGGCAGGAAATGAACACCCTGATCACCACCGCCACCACAGAAACGTTGGTGTGACATGGTTTCCCTCCCTACCTGCGGTTCCTGTAGACGTTAACGTGTGGTGGTCTCTCCGGTCGGCCATCCTGAGAGGCTAAACATGGCCGACAGGAAGCGAGGCCCCTCCTTGGCTCCTGCTCAGACTCGTCCATCCCATCGTTACTGCTCAGAGAAAAATTATCAACAACCTGGACACACGTGATGACACAGGAACACACACACACACACACACTCCCTAACACTGTGTGAGTTTAATATCTAGGATGTCAGGATGGAGCATCCAGAGTGGCTAACACAAACCCCTGACGGGAGACCTGGACTCAGTAAAGTTGACAGATGGGGACAACACTGAGTTACATCTGATAATATTCAATAAATACATGAATAAAAAGGATTTACATGTGATGATGTGTGTTATTTCATTCAGGTTTCCTTACACTAACACACACACACACACACTGAACTGGTCTCATGTCCGTTTCTGCTGCCACAGTTAAACTTTCTTTAGAAAAGAATAAAATGACGGAGTATTTACAGTGAACATGTCTGAGTCTGCATCACCTCCTCTTTGGTCCACGCTGCAGGTCGTCCAGGTAGTTCTGTCTCTCTATCTGTGGCCGC